>NW_028278176.1:0-300000 GCF_059751315.1 Micrasema longulum | reverse complement strand
TTTACTAAATAAATAATACTTATTAGAAACAGAAAAAGCATTTTATCACAAATCGGAGATAAATCACCAATACAATAGAAAGTTTACCAATATGTCGCGAAACGCGTAAAATGAAGTAAAAGAGAACCACGTCAAACCGCGAAACTTCAGAGGAATATTTCTCGTGGTAAGCTTTTAAAAAAATCTTAGTAAAACAATTTCCAAAAAGTCATTTAAAAAAAAAAATGTCGTCTCAAAATGTAGTAAATCCTCAATTTCTCGGACAAGCAGTTCCTCCACAAACCTCTGCCCCTCTCCTACCCAGCCGCTTCCTTGGTCCGCGTCTGGTGCGTATCACTTCGTTGGTCAAATACGTTTTTATCGCATTTTTTTGTGGGGGGGGGGGTTGGGGTTTGCGGAAAGGAGGCTTGTCCGAGAAATTAAAGATTTACTCCATTTTGAGATCATAATTTATTTATTTTTTATGACTTTTCGGAAAAAAAAATTAGGATTTTTCTTAAAACTTACTATGAAGCATGTACCTCTGAAGTTTCGCCGTCTGGCCCTGAAAACCCGTGTATAATCATCTCACGTCCTCTTTACGTCTTACTCTCAATACTACAGGTATATCCGGGAGCGAGAGAAACAATTTTACACGTCACACACGCGAACATAAAAATTGCCAGTACTTCTGCCAGACGCCAGTTGGTAACTCTCCGGATTTCATTAGGGGCGGTTCTTTCGCCCGCGCTGCAAGCATAAACTAATGGTTTATTCATGTTTTTAGAAAATATGTAGATTTAAAGTATTATCAGTTTTAATAATTGAAGCAATTGGCAATGAATATTCAATCTTTCAGATTAAAAATCTCTCATTTTTGCATGCGTAGCATTACACAGCACCGCAACGTGAGGATGTTTTTGGCACAGTGAACTGACGACCAACAATATGTTATCAGATAATCCTACGCAGATACAAACATTAAGTCCATATTAAACCTACCAACATTGATAACAAGGTCGATAGTTAAAAAAAGGTTATTTTAATGACTCAAGTACAAAGCTTGATCCATTGTTAATGTAATAAGCGGTACACATATTTTGCCCATGTTTCTCGGAACAAACAATAGTTTTTTAATGCCGACACTTTTTTAGCACAATGAGATGAAATTTATGTATTCATTAAAGTGCATTTAGAGAAAAATGCATGTAAATAAGTGCGCTTAGTTCTCAAGAACACGAACTATTAGTCGCGGAGGTATTTTTGAGTAATGGAGATGTAACAGCGTGCAACCAACTTGCAGCACAAATAATGAGCTAAGAGATATTTGGAATTCACAGGTAATAATAAATTTATGCGCATATGCTTCTAAAAATAGATCATCTCTAGCGAGATAATTCAAAGGGGTAAAAACACAATTCAAGCAACAATATATTAGTGAACTAGTAGACGTGTTGGCCTACCACGCTCGAGGTCTTGGGCTCGATTCCTGGGAGGGTCAACGTGAAATATTTGTTTAAAACAAAGTTTAACACGGCAATTTTGAACTCTCCAAAGTATGGTTCCTGAAACGATCATTTTACCTTCTTGTAGCACATAATCGAGATACACTGCATTAATTTTACCGATGCCGTGCCCTTTGCACCATCATTAGTGCGGCGCAGAGAGGAAACGCGGTCTGACTTTTTTTCACGCAAACGTTTTCTACTATTTTATTATATTATGGCACAAGAGCAGTGTTTTTTACTACACTATAAATGTTTACCATTGGCTTGTCTCTATAGTTTTACTTTTTTGATAAATTGTTTCTTATGGGAGCTAGGAGCTGGCTCTCGTCCAAAAACCGATAAAAGCGCACAGTTTTAACTGCCGTCTTCAGACGTACGGTACACAAAAATGATAAATAATTTTTAAAAACGGAAAAAGTAGACACTGAAAATTTCATTATGATACTTTTTATCCAAAAAAATAAACACAATCGGTTTAATTTTGGGGCGTGGAAAATAGGACAACGAAACCTCGATTTTGTCAGTTTGAGTTAAGCATAATCAGTCCCACTTGCTGTTGTCTTTTTCGCAAAATATCGGGGAGGCTTGTACGAAAGAGCGACAGAAAAACTATGTTCGAATACCTATTTAACAAAAAAAAAACTTTTGTTTTAACTTTTTACTCTTGTGTTTTTAATTTTATTTTAAATGTTTTATTGTTTAGTATCTATATTTATAAATACCATGAATGTAAATTCTTTAAGTTTTCTTTTACAGCACTTTTTTTTCGTTTCGTCTCTACCTCTTTTTTATAAAAAAAGCTGTTATTTTCTTTCTTTTATATATTCATATTTGTTACAGATGTGATAGGTATTTCTATTTTTTATAAATACTGTTTATTATTGAATACTTTTTTCGATATAATGTTCTTTTTTAATATTATGCTATTTTTTTTCACTGGTTTTATTGTAATTATTTAAAAGGTTCATGGAACCCTAAAGAAATAAATAATTTTTTTTGACATCGCAAATTCTCTAGAAAGAAAATGGAGATGTTACTTCAAGTGTGATTTGTGTTTGATAAAGACGATTTCATAAGTAGTACATTTTTAAAATGATTATATTTACTAACTAATGAAAATTTATTTACATCCGTCTCTACAGGACGACATTTTTCAGAACGTTTTCAACGCGTGTTTTGACTGCATGACCTAAAAAACTCATCACGTAGACATACACCAAAATCGGGGACAGATCTCCGTTTGTTTGTCCGACGTTTTGACATGTCAGAGCAAATTGACACTGTCGGCCGCGCCGGTGGAATCTCAGCTGTAGATGATATCAGAGTTTGTCATCTTCTGTCACAACGGTCGTAACCTTGGGCACGTCAACAGTTCACGTTACGTACTTATTGTTTGCTGTCAAGTCGGGAATATGTAACACCCATTGGCGACCTTGGGCCTCTTCGGCTATTCCAAGCGGATACACTGTTTCACAAAAGAAAAATAATACTCTGGATCTAAATGAGAAATAAAAAACATCCCAAAAGAAAGATCAAGGAGACTTATTTTGACAACAATTAGATGCTCGGTAATATTTATATATTCACATTTTTGCAGAACAGTCTTAAAATTAAAGTTCTGTAGGAAAATATTACGTACTACAAATGCCGATAAAAATATATGAATTGGATTTATTTATTTAGGAAAAAAAACAACAGTTTTTACAGATAATTAATATGGAAAATAAGGGTACATTGGAACTTAAATAATAAAAACCGTCAATAATCACTTTCCATGGCTATGTAAGTTATTAATCAAATGTACACATTAAAATAACCCATTGATGGAATAGAATTAATTTAAAAGTTAAGAAATGTTAGTAATTCAGAAACTGCAAATAAAATATGTAAACATAATAAATAATGATAGAAAAATAAAAAAAATAAAAAATCAATTATTAAAAATAAAATACATATATTAATGACACAAATACATTTTTTTTTTATTTGAACAAGAAAATAAAAAAAAACAACTTATTTAATGATATTGAGGAAGGTACAAAACAAAAAAATGAATATACAATTTAAACAACATATACAGGCTTATTATCAACGCCTATGGTAATCTTTTATATTTAGTATAGGAAAGATGAAAAATCGATTGTATTTTCAAAATCAATATTTATTTATTTATTAACGGACATTGTCCATGTTTACAATTTATAAGGTTTAAATATTACAATAAAAGAGTAGTTTAAAACATTTAAAGAAAAAAGAAAGAAGCATTGACAAACATAAGGGACATCGAGACAAGATCTGGACTATTTATTTAGTGCTCGTTTAAATCGTTGTAAACTTAAACCAAAAAAGTCCAGATCCTATCTTGAGTTAACAATACGACAAAGGCGGTATGATTATATTGAAAAGAAATGTTTTCATATATAACTTTAAAAAAGAAAATGTAAACAAATATGTCACTAGAAAAACGCGACATATTTGACATTGGTAGTTGTGACTTCAAGATTCATGACGATGTCTATGATGTTGCCAATGCGATGACCGTATTTGCGGGAATCCAAAATTACAAATTTAAAAATATTTTTTATGCTACTAATAAGTACCAAAAACTTTTTTTTTATGAGACAATATTTTATAGACCCTTATTACATTAAAAATGTTTTTAAAAAACGTGATATTTCCCTTTTGTAAGCATACAACTCGTCAGCAGGTTCTTATATATTGCTTCGATTATTTAATACTTAATCTACTTTAATAGTAATTTTATTTGTAAAACATTTCATTACATGTAATTAAAAATCGGCGGGCTCTATAAAGCTGACAAAGGTGCATGTGATATTTAAGCAGTATTCGGCGAAGATGCTATGAATGATTAACCAATTATTTGCAAAATAATAAAGGAAAATACATTACTGACAAATTTGTGTTTTTTTTTTGTAATGTCCTATTGTTCTCTTTATTCGGAAAAAAATGGATAAAACATTTGTTACACCCGATACAAATAATAAAAATAATTATTTAACAAATTAATAACTGCATATCCAATCATCGAACGACCAAAGTCATGGGTATTTTAAAAAATGAATTATGGAGGCACACTTATTTTTTTTATATTAAACTCTCGGTCAAGCAAGAAAACTCGTTACCAAAAAACAAAATATGAAATTTCGACAGAAAATTGAAAATTAATATATTTTAACAACTCGCAATTCACAATAATAATATTTAAAAAAATGTGATTGTCTGTTTGTGTTTCCGTCACGTCGTAACGGAGATATTGCATAGGGAAAGCCGAAGAGATGAGAATTGAAAATGCAACTTTTCTTCACGAAAAAAAAAATCACTCCCTCGAGAAAATTGTTAAATGAAAAATAAATTCTTCGTTCACGTCGAATTGGTGCGACCACTTAACGTGATTTTTCGAATACGTGTAGCCAATAACCTCACCAGTGTTAAAAGCTACTTTTCAGCCCGAAAAAAATATCTTGGGAAAAGTAGAAAAATGAATTAATGTTATAACCAGAATAACGATGCTACGTCGACGTTACATAATAAAAAACCGTCGTATTTTTTGCTTAGCTAATATTGGAGGACCAGCAATTCATACAGGCTTCTTTCTATCCCAAAAAAATATATCATTTCATCGGAAAATCGTTAAACGACAAAACTAATTACCAATTATAGAAATTTAAAGAATTAATTTCACATTTATTCTTTTTGACATCCCACCTTACCTCTTACTCATTTTCAAATAATGTTGCCATTGTTGATAAAAAAAAATAATGTGCTTTTTTTAACTCTGGATAAAAAATAAGTATCATTTTTTACTTCTCACCTCTCTGGCGATCCCTAGGCAAAAAAATTCATTTCAATCAGTCTCTCCGTTGAGACGTGAAGGCAACACAAACAACCAAAGTTTCGCATTTATATTAAGTATAGAAGTATGGATGCATGAATTTATATGGATGGATGAATTTATAGTGTGTAATTAAAATTTTTGGAAACATTTCAAATTAAGCGGACACACTCTGCGGTATTGTAGAGAAGTTTTTTCATGGTAGGTGGAGGCAGGGAGAGTTGATACATAAGAAAGAGCGGTTTTATATTTTAGGATCTAAATTTGAACAGAAGAGTCAAGAATTTTTTTAGGATATAGTGCTTTCTATGTTTACTTTTGCATAGGTACTATTGTGTACCATATTTACGCGTATACTTATTTTTTTAATTACTTTTATTGTCATTATTATTACTATTTTTTTAATCATTTTTTTTTGAGACCTTAGAATTTTCTTGCATTTAATATACTTACATTTTGTACCTTTTAAAGAAAAAAATATATAAATTCTTTTCCTTTTAAAATTTTATCTGCACACATTGTTTAATTATTTTTTAATATCTAAATATGTTCTTTATACAAAACTGCTATGTTATATATATATATATATATTTTTATTTTATTTATTTTTTATATATATACGACCTAAGCCAATTACAACAGTTACACGAAGAAACATAAATGCAAGAAACTGAACAAAAAGAGTATAAAACTATTTAACAAAGACAAACAAGGGCAAAACAATAATAGTATGTATACAATATATTAAAAAAAACGAAAGACCAAAAACTTTGAGCTAAACCATGCCAATCCAACTTCATCCCACACTGTTTAGTCGCGAAGAGATCTACGAAAAGCTGGAAGATTTATCCCAAAAAATTCCAAGTCGTGTGATGAATTGACCAATCTACACATTCTGGACATTGGGGCATAAAAACCAAAGTTGCTCTTAGAAGATTTTATAAATAGCAAATTTTGACTTCTGGTGACACGGTTGGGAACATGAAAAGAAATTGATTGCAACAGAGATGGGACATCACTTAAAGCGTTAAGTATTTTGAAAATGCTTATAAGGTCCATCTCAGTTCTACGTCTCATATATAGTATTTATGTAAAATAATACTTTTGTAATTAATTTTAAGTTTTTCACATTATATTTAAATGTGAATGTTATTTTTAATATGTATCTTTTTAAGGTTAAAGGCACTGCGTGCCGTGTATATTGATAAATAAATAAATCATTTTGAAATTTGTTCCAGAAAATTCCAAAGAGAATTTTTTTTAAACATCATAAAACAAAAGAGTGCGTTCCGTTGTCAAACGCAGTTACTAACTCAAGTGTACATAATCGGTAGAAGCGGAAGGAATAATGCCTATGACCATTTATATAACCTGGTAACATAATGCTGGGTACATCGTGCATTCTATCATACATACATTATGTAGCAGATATTTTTCTCTCCGTGCACGAATCACGTATGTATCTGCTACTCGCAAAACTGGTAACCGACATGCCATTATGTTATTACAAAACAGGGTTCAATGCTTTGCGAAGAATGTAACAAATAATGTCATAAACAATTCACCGGTTGATAACGTCATGAGAAACTGAGAAAAAAACATAAAAAATAAGGCAAAATAAAAATGACTCCAAATATTTTTCCACATTCGCTCCAAAGAGAAGCATGTAGACGCTATCACCAACCAGCTCTTTTGCATCTTTCCACGTCAATAGGGAAATATAGCATACTGTTTCTTATTTTTACTCTTAGAGGTGGGGGTCAGTGCTATGCAAGCTCCTGATGTCACTGCGACATGTGAAGATCTATTAGGACGGGTCCCTGTGAATAGTTCTCGCCCTCCTAGCGCAGGTCTATAAAGAGCCAAGCTACTGTGTGAAAGGCGAGAGTTTACATTTTGCTGAATTCCCCCTACATGCCCAGATCCATAGTATCGGGTTATTAGGCAGGAAGCGAAATCTTTAATATCCTCAGGTTTCCCATGAGGATGAGGCTCATTTTCTGATGCAAAGCATCACACTCACATATAATCTGTATAGGTGTTTCCTCGTCTGCGCTGCAGAACCTACATCTAGAAGTTTTGGAAAGGTTCATTCTAGCAAGGTGTTTGTTCAATCTGCAGTGCCCTGTGAGGGAAATAGAGATAACCCTCACTTAATTTCGGCTGAGTTTTATTAGGTCAAAGGCGTAATACGTAATATCGCATATTGCGAATACCGATAAAAACACATTAAATGGAATGAGAAAAATTAATTGTATTTTCAAAATCAACATGGTTATTGTTGAGAAATTGTTTCATAAATAACTTTGAAAAAGAAATTTTAAAAAAGATGTCCCTAGAAAAACGCGACATGTTTGGTCTTGATAATCGTGATGTTCTGTAAAAATTTAATCGGTCACAAACAAAGTTCAAAAATAACATGAATCGTGACGTATTAGGGGTGTGGCCAATGCAGTGACCGTTTTCGCAGGAATCAAAATGTATAAATTATAAATATTTTTTTATGCTACTTTATTACTACTAATTGTAGTAAAAAAACTTATTTTACTCGATAAAATTTCAAAAAAACAAATCGTGACGTATTAGGGGTGTGGCCAATGCAGTGACCGTTTTCGCAGGAATCAAAATGTATAAATTATAAATATTTTTTTATGCTACTTTATTACTACTTATTGTAGTAAAAAAACTTATTTTACTCGATAAAATTTCATAGACCCTTATTACTTTAAAATTGTAAAAAAAGTTATATTTCCCTTTTCCGCGTCCTTCAGTTCCGCCGAATAAAGCCGAAAGATCGTCATCGACGGCCTTCCAGGGCGGCGCGCGGCGGTAGCCCGCAATATCGATTTTTCTATGCCTTCCGGTTCCGAGACGTACCCATCTCTTCGACAGGACACTGATTACACTAACATGCGAATTCACCTTCACCACACCTTCATCATAGAAGTTGCACAAAAATATAAAACCAAGGATCTGATTAGTGCCCTGACGAAAAAACGTACAAATATCGGTAAATGGTTTTATACAAATATTAAGCAACATTTATTGAAATGTTTGAACACAGAGTCAATGCCTTAAATATTAGGAATCAAAATCTGTTTGTAAAATAGAACCAGAACCTAGGACGAGTGTTACAAATAAAATCCTGAAAACGGAAATCGAGTGGAAATTAGTGAGCCCCGTGGACTACGCGGTAATTCATTTTCTTGCCATGGCCGAGTTTCAACGACCAACGAGATATACATATGTGTATGATGGGTGACTTTTTACTGTAATGTTTCATAGTGGATCTGAAGCAAAGGACATATTATCTGGACGTCATGTATTATTTAAACGAAAAGATAGGCCGCAATTATTGTAATACCATTGCAGTGCGCTATGCGCCACTGTGTTGACATATGTCATTAATTTTGAAGATGTTTTTTTAAATTGACCTAAATTTAAATTTACTGTCTTATATTTCACTTAAAGATTCTTCTTATCGTTTCTTTGAATCCCTTAAAATAAATATGTGTTTATGTTTTTCCTTTTTTAAAAAAAAATGTTATTACTATTTTATTTTATTTTTACATCTGAGTATGTTTTTCATTCTTTATTTCCATTCTTAATTCTTAATTACTCTTACAAGTTTTCTTCATTTTTAATATTATTTCCATTTGTAAATACTCACTACAAACTACAAACCTTAAAATATTTTATTTTTTTCACTTAAATTCAAATTTTTAAACAACTTTCATTTATGTTTTCTTTTTCCTTCTCTTTTTTATACTTTCATAATTAACATTAGATTTAATTGCTTTTTAATATGGAAACTTCACTGGTCCATTAGAATTAAGTCCAATTGTGTAAAATATTAAACTTTGTAGCTGTACTGTATGTTTCCTGAATAAAAGAAAATAAAAATAAAAATAAAAATAATGATATATATTCTAATTTTCAACAAAAAAAATAAATTAATACACATGGTTATCAAAATTGGGTTATAAGCATTTCATAGCGAAATTACAATGAAATAGATTCTTGTATATATGAGGCAAACCGCACGAAGTTTTCCGTTTCAACACAGAAATCCATCGATCCTAAAGTATGTAAATATTTTCGAAATTCTCAGCCTTGCATAATACTCGTATAACATGCAGGCTTGATAGTGGTAATTTTACAAGGAAAACATGAGCAATCTTTGCTTAATCAACAACAAATTGTATGATAATTACTACAATCCGTTCTTTGTTTTATTCGCTTCTATTGTGACTCCGTGTTTAGTATTTTTCACCTTTTTTTCTTCTCCTCGTGGTGTACCGACTAGCGCGTTTTTCTGCCACAAACTGAATGAATAATATCCGACGATATTTTACATAACCAGAAGAAATTTCTAAAATATCTTAATTTTAAACTTTATATTCCAGCTGCTTTATTTAATTATAATCAATTGTTGTCTTCAGCAAATCTTTTAAGACTTTCTGATAGAAGAATCCTAACTGACCTAATATTACTTTTTAAAGTGATCAATTCATTAATTGATTGTCCTGATTTGCTGGAGTTGGTGTGTTTCCGTGTACCTGGTCGACAAACCCGCCACAGATCTCCATTTTGTTCTGCAAGTTCTAGGACCAACTATCACATGCACTCGCCTATCCCTAGGCTCCATAGGTATGGCAATCAGTATGAGGACAAGGCTGATATATTTGGTTCTGGACTTGATAGTTATAAAACGAGTCTGATTTCTGTTTTTCTCTCACAATAGTATTCTTAAACCTTTCTTTATATTTAAAAATGTTTTTCCTTTTTTTGTTTTTTAATATTTATGTATTTATTTCGTTAATATTTTTGGTAGCTTATGTGTATTTACCTACTTGTTACTTTTGTTATAGTTATAATATATGTTAAAGGCAATTTATGCCGTTTATGTAAAGTAAATAAATAAAAAGTTCAATCTAGGAGAAAAAACCCGCACTGGTTTGTATGAAAAAATAAGCTGGAATAATCGGCTAGTTTCTTGGCTCACCGCAGGCGCTGGGCGCGCTTTATTAAATTTTTTATTGAATTTAGGATAAAAATACAAACGGTGGAAATGATTCAAAATAAATGTTTATTATTTATTTGTTTTTCTGTTAATAAAGTTACAATAAAACATTATTATAGTTGGTCAAATATAATGGTAAGCTGCGCATAATCGCTTCTATACACGGTTCGCCTCTGACATATCTGTATTATTATTTAATAAACTTAATAGAGATGCTTAATAATTTGTAAATATTTTATTTAGTAGTTTTTTAATATTTATGTATTTATTTCGTTAATATTTTTGGTTGCTTATGTGTATTTAACAACTTGTTACTATTGTTATAGTTATGCAATTTTTTTATTTTTTTTAATGTTTTTATATATATGTATTTTTTTTCATATTTATGTTTAATATATGTTAAAGGCAATTTATGCCGTTTATGTCAAATAAATAAATAAATAAATGAATAAATAAATAAAATAAATTACCCTTAACTGCGCTGCATGTGGCAGAATGATGAAATATTTAATACCCATCCTTTAAAATTCTCAGCCGCCGCCTGTTATCTTAATAACCTAAAAGGATATAAATCCTAATAGAGTAGGCGACATGAATTACATAGAAAAGTGCGATACCTGAAGTCATAACCTGATGGGCCGATAAACAATTATTACAAAGATTATGTGATAATTTTATATGCATAAATAACAAATCAACACGAGTAACGATAGGAATTAAAGAAAGTGCGTTTCTAACAGCCCATCACATTGCAAACGTTATGAATAAGTAATGTGTATTAATGTTTTTACGGCTTAATGGTCATGGGCGCCAATGACCACCGCAGAATACAGGAGACATTACGTTAATCAGAAAAGGAAATAGCAATGAAAATGATCAAAAATAAATATGAAAAACGCTAGAATATATATTGTTTTGTTAATACATAACGACAGATGATGAATCTTCCAAAACAATATCATCGACATGTAAAAATAACAATTCGTAATGTTTAAATCAGTATTCCCAAGAATATACATTAGTAAGGAGTAGACTTGAATATAATTCTTCTGTTTGGTCACCCTATTAAATACATTATCATGCTATTGAAAGGGTACAAAATAAATTCTTGCGTTTTATAAACTATACATTAAAAATACCCGTAGAAGCCTTAAATCGTGATTGTCTTAGAAGTGTAATGAGATTACTTGAATTGTCAGACCGAATAGTTATATCTGATTTGTTATTCTTATTTAAAATAATAAAATCAATAATTGACAGCCCTGCTTTACTAGAACTAATTCAAATTCGAATACCTGGTAGGTGCACAAGAAATAAAGATTTTTTTGTAATAATTCTCGTACCAAATTCCAAATGCATTCACCTATATCCAAGATACATAGGTATTTATTTATTTATTTATTTTACATAAACGGCATAAATTGCCTTTAACATATATTGAACATATATATGAAAAAAAAATACATTTATAAAAACATAACAAAAAATTATAAAATTGCATAACTATAACAATAGTAACAAGTAGGTAAATACACATAATCAACCAAAAGTATTAACGAAATAAATACATAAATATGAAAAAACAAAAAAAAGGAAAAACATTTTTAAATATAAAGAAAAGTTTAAGAATAATATTGCGAGAGAAAAAAAGAAATCAGACTCGTTTTATAACTATCAAGTCCAGAACCAAATATATCAGCCTTGTCCTCATACTGATTGCCATATCTATGGAGCCTAGGGATAGGCGAGTGCATGTGATAGTTGGTCCTAGAACTTGCAGAACAAAAAGGAGATCTGTGGCGGGTATGTCGACCAGGTACACGGAAACACACCAACTCCAGCAAATCTGGACAGTCAAATAATGAATTGATCACCTTAAAAAGTAATATTAGGTCAGTTAGGATTCTTCTATCAGAAAGTCTTAAAAGATTTGCTGAAGACAACAATTGATTATAATTCAATAAAGCAGCTGGAATATGAAGTTTAAAATTAATATATTTTAGAAAGGTATGGAAATAAGTTAGAACAAATATTTGATATTTTCAATACAAACTCTGTTAATGCATTAAAATGTTATCTCACTCGTTATTTCTTAGAAAAGTAATGAATTTAAAAATATACTAGAACTTTGTTTTTTTGGATACATATTTTTGTTTATTTATTTATATAAATTATACATTTGTGGATTTATTGCCAAATTCCATATTTTTCCAACTAACTGATAAAATATAGGTGTTATTAAAATTATTTAAGCTTTTATATTGCTCCAAAAAACTTATTATTTATAAAGTATTATTGTAGCATTATTTTTCTTTTTCATTGTAACCTAGTTAAATACAAGCCACTTTATGTTTCTGTTAGATAATTCTCAACTTTACTTTATTATATTCATATTTAGAACATAAGATTTTCTCACGTTAATTGTTATTTTTTATTTGTCATCTTATATATAAAATATATGTATGTTTAGGTTATAATATTTAATCGATTTTTTTGCTATTATTTCAATATGTACGTACTTCTACTTTCCGTTATGTTGTATCCCAACTCAACACAGGGCCCTTGGCCTCATAGAGTTCGGGATACGTTATTATTGTATTTTTTTGTAATATGTATGTATTTGAATGATTTTTTTTTAAAATTGTATTAAGTGGGCACTTAAACCGACCAATGACAGGTCATAAGCCCTAGAGATACCTAGACTTATACTCTCCCTTCTCTAAAATATTCTTCATTTCTGTTGTATTATGTTAATATTAAAAGCTCTTTGGGGGTTAATTCCAATCCTTGTCTACAAAAATTTGGACAAACTCAAAACATTGTTAAAGCACTTAATCATTTACTTAATTAACATTTAAAAACCATTAAAATACAATCGTTGAAAAAGAATAACTGTTGAATTCGCAGAGATAACAAATACACAATGAACAATAAATCTTTGATTTACATAATTGATCATTAATTTTAGCTAATACATACCTCAAATAAACCGCGGTAATCAAGGTCAAAAAATATTTCAATAACTGCGCTTTTATTCTTCAATCAAGCAATATAAAAAAATCAATTAAAACAATCGAACAATTATCACAAAAACTAGTTTCCAAATAAAAGGCAATTTTAACTAGAACAATAAATAAACGGCACCAAGGTATAATTATTATAAAAACACGATAATTTTATTTCTGTAAGCGAAAAATATAGCGGTTATTATTTATAAACGGAAGATGAAATCAGAACAAATACATCTTGGTTAACTGATTAATGATTTATTAAGAAAGGAATCGTAATTAAAGGAAAAAAAGAAGAATGAAAGTTTATGGCGAAGATTTTTAATGTTAAAAATCAACTCCCAAAAAAGATAGAAAGCTAATTATTGATATCAGAAATTAATGATACAGTTTTTTTTAATCATTTCACATCTTGAGGCTGTAGTCTGGTAAAAAGCACGTAAAATGAGGAAATCATCCGATTTTGCCATTTTAAAACGTATTTTTTGTTTTAATCACGCAATAATAAAAAAATAAATAAAAAAAACTTAGATGTTTTTTAAAGGTATTTCAGTTAAAAAATATACTAAAAAGTTTTATGTAACTAAAATATAATTACTTTAAGACCGGCAGATTACACCATTTCAAATTTAGACTAAACTTAGGTATCTGGGATCTCAATAAAGACTAAGAATTGAACAAAAATTTGTTGTAATAATTTGAAGATAATAAATTGAACATGAAAGTGAAGAAGCAAAATTGTATTTTTTTGTTCTTGAAAAGAAATACAAGCATTTTAAATCAAATACATTTTTGTGACATTTTTCTTTATTTCTACGTAAAATTATGCCTTCGGTAATACTAAAATATAAAACCGTTATATCTCCCACCGATGGGAGGAGTACTCTTCTGAAATTGTAGTAGTGTTATTGTAAAATAATAAAAATTGTGTAACACTAATAACAAAGTTTTATTTTCATACTATTTTATAATGAAGTGTTACGAATTGAATGCCGATTCAATTGATAGTATCAATTTTTATTTACGCTTATTTTGTTTATCTATCTATCAAACAATTCGCATTAAAGAACTGCCAAAAATTAATGATACATATTAACAAATACGATTTTAATGCAAAATTGCTAGCTTAACATAAAAATTTACAATGTAAGAATTCCAATGATTGCATCACAAAGCGCCGTAAAATTTACTATCACTTTTGCATTCTACTGCTTACACTTCCATTTTTGGCTTTGGAAGAAAAGAAAATCTAACATGTTCCGCGCCGGAGAGTAAAATTTACCGTACTCTAAGCATTATATAAGCAGCGATTTAACTTGAACCAAAAAGACAATTATTTGCATAATTTCCGGCTCAGATATCTTAGTTCGGAAGAACTGAATAACATAAACTTGAAAACGAAATTCAAAGCCAAGATAGTATTTTGGACATGCAGTTTTTTTTTACCAAAGAGAATGCAACCATTAATCATTTATTTTTATCATTTATCATTTATTTTTATCACTTATCATTTATTTATTCATATATATGTACATTACAAAATGGAATATCTTAATTCATACATATAGAAATAATATTAAGCCAGGTAAATTTCTTAGAGTCTGACAGTAAAATTTGTCGTTCATCACTGTTGCGAGGTAAATATACAGGAATCGGTAGGTCAATAGTTCCATGGTAATAGTGAAGGCTTCGAATCAGAGGCTCTATCCGCAATTTATCACAATAAAGTTATTAACCAGTTAAAATCAATGAAGGAATTAAAGTATTCGTACGAGTATATAGGAAATGTTCTGTAAATTTTAGTTTTAATCGCTAAATGATATGGGTACAATATTCTAGTCTATTAATTTATTGAGTTCACGTTTATTTTGTGGAATTCCATAATGAGTTCTTCCAATTTGTAAAACCGGGACTTATGGTAAAATTAAATCTACCTTGAATTATCTATAATTAGCCATCGTCCCCCTAGACAACCTTAACGCCCCTTAATTTTCCCTGGACCTTCTTCCGGCCCCCTGTAGGCCTTCAGCGCCAACAAGTGGGCGTTATCACCCATTTTGAGAAAGATTGCTGTAAACAGACCTGAAAGCCATACTAAACGAGGCGTTTGAACGACAGTTTAAGAAAAAGAAAAAAAGGTAGCAATCGTAAGATGATTGAATCAAAATCGACGAATAAAATAAATTAATTCTGATAAAGATCTCTCATTTATTGCACCGAGAGTGTTCAATATTTTAGAAGAACGTATTAAGCTCTCAAGGACAAAAATTATTTTTAAGAAAGAAGTCAAGGACTGGATTTTTCTTAGTGGGAGGGATTTGAGTAGGAAACTCCTTGATGATTTTCCAAATTCTTGAGTTTACTGTTAACCATATTGATGTTCCATATATATGTTTTTAAAAATATATTTTTTAAATATTTTGTTATGTTTCTAATCCTATATTTGTGGTGATATACTCATGTGTCTGTGTCATATAATTGCTCGTCCCATCTCAACACAGGACTTTTAGACCCACGGAGTTGGGACTTATTGTCTCAAATAATGTACAATAAACTTACATATGTATGTAAATACATAAAATAATATTTGTTTTCATTTTTGATCAACGTAACATATCCAAATTACAAGAAATGTCGACATTTAATACTGGTACCGGATAGTTATTACGTAGCTGCTATTGCCGACATTTACTCGCTAACATTATTACATGAATTACAAGAGTCAAAGTTTGTTTGATTGTTGAGAAGAGGTAAACACGACTGGATCGAAATTTAATACTTTGACCTCTCTTGTAACGTGTTATATGGTTCAGAAAACGGAAAAAAAATTCACTCGCGAAAATATATACAAAATGCGGTTGAAATCTTGTATGCGAATACCAAATTTAAGAACATGTCTTTAATTTAGATAAAATATTTCACTCAAATCCAGCGCGCGCATACTAATGTATGTAAAAACAGGTAAAAATCAAATACAATTTTAAATGAACACGACTTTTGGTCAAAGAGGATTGGTCTACTTCACGATTAAAGCGTACAACCTACTTCTATTGTCCATAAGGACAACTAGTAAGAAGTAGATAATAGAGGTGGGTTGCGCACGGAATGAAGATCGGATGAGACTGAATTAGTAAAAAGGTGTATTAATTTGTGATGTTATTTATTAATAAACGTTAAATATAAAAATTTATGAATTTAAGGCATGTTTTAAAATCATGTTAAATGTTTCCCTCGACACGGGACACCCAAAATATTTTTTAAAAATTATATGGAAAATATCTCGCAAATTAATGGGTGGATAATCGTAATTGAACGTAATCGAGCGGCTTCTATTGTAAAAGCGAAAGCAAAAAAAATAAGAGCGGTGAATGGGTATTGGAAGGGTTCTCTCGTTACTAGAACGAAGAGATAGCCGATGCTGTGAAAGGGGTTGAAAGAGCTCTCTCAGATAAACAGGCGAAGTGGAATTATTTTAAATATTGTTAAGAAGTGATATAACGTGAATTGTGAGCAGATTTTTGACAATGAAGAAGTTCAGTGTGTTTTTTTTTTCGTAAATAGACTATTAAACTAAGCCATAAAAAATATATATATCGTATTGGCAGCGCTTCAAAGATTTGTATTTCTGAAATAACTCTGCCTGTGACGTTAGAGGTTCTTCTCTGTCAGTACTTCCGATTGGTTCGTTGACGGTAAACAAACCGGATATCCTTCACAGCTCTCACATCGTTGGTTGGTTTATATGAACCAGTGACGTCGTTCAAAGTATTGCATTTTTTTTTTTTTTTTTTTCCTACATTTACAAGAAACTTTGCCATACAATTTAATGCTCTAATTTTTACCGAACGCAAGAAAACATTTTTTGTAGCCATATTACTCTAAAGCTGAAGTTCCTCTTTATTTATTTATTTATTAACGGACATTGTCCATTTATACAATTTATATTACAACGAAGAATAGTTAATAACATTTGAAAAAAAAAAAAAAAGAAGCATTGACAAACATAAGATACATCAATACAAAATCTGGACTATTTATTTAGTGCTCGTTTAAATCGCTGTAAATTTAAACCAAAAAAGGCCAGATCTTGTCTTGAGTTATCAATACGACAAAGACGGATCATTGGAGAATTAAGGCTACAGTTTGTATATGCTGATCAATGAACAGTACTTCATTGTTTCTCAACCTACGAGTCGGAATATGGAATTTTACTTGTTCCAGTAATGGTGGAAAATCGATTATACCATTTAGTATGCCGAACATATATATGGAATCAATATTAGTTCTACGTTTTTGTAGACTAGAAATATTTAACATTGACTCTATATCAGCATATGAATAATTACTTATCTCTAGTCCAAGCATCTACGTTACTTTTT
Organism: Micrasema longulum; assembly: GCF_059751315.1. NCBI lineage: Eukaryota > Metazoa > Arthropoda > Insecta > Trichoptera > Brachycentridae > Micrasema > Micrasema longulum. The sequence goes on along the minus strand of NW_028278176.1, from coordinate 282,250 downwards.
GAAGCAAGCGATGTTGGACTGATTCAATGTGATTTATGCGATTCACATAGAATGGAGACCAGACCACGGAGGCATATTCTAGAATAGGGCGAACAGTTGAGCAATAAAGAGTTTTGATTGTATGGACATTAGTAAAATCAGTTATCTTGTAAGTCTTTGTAAGTTTTTTGATCCGTGTACAATGGCCATTATTCTAAGAGCTAACGTGCCCATTCGCACGCGGGCGTAAAAAGAGGCATAATGCATCTTAACCTCAGCATGTCGTGCCGGTTGCTAAATAAAATCATTCCGCTGACCCACCAAGAGTATTGCCGTTACGACATACTTCGTAAAAAAACTCGCGCCGAAGTGGGTGAAATCGAAAGTGAACACCCGCTCAGCTCGTCGTGAGAGGGCCGGGCCGCAATGCTGGGCGAATTCCATTCCGCAAACTCAAGTCATTTTCTTCAATTTATTTAACTATTGTACATAATGTTAATTGTACATTGGCAGGCTTATTACTAAATGGCAATTTCTTCCGACGAATAAAATAATAGTTTTATTTTTGTAATTCCATCCCTAGTAAACATATTTCCCAGATAAACAAATTGATTGAAAAAGAAAGGTATTGAAAGAAGGGTGAGTGCCGGGAACAGGGTGAACGGTGCACTGAAATGAGCGGCGGCCTCCGTGGTGTAGCGGTCAAGACACTTGACTCACGCACGGAAGGTTCCGGGTTCGATTCCCGGTGAGAACACAAAAACTTAATGTGATTTTTCTCAAGCCTGGGTGTTCTGCGCTATAATTCCCCACTGTAATTGGGCCTCCTGGCCTGTTGTGGTGTAAAAAAAATAAATCTACTTTGGCATTCAAATGTTTTTTTCAGGAGGCTAAACTAGCAGTTCACAATGGAGTTCTAGTGCCAAATCTAATGTATGTGAGCGAAGTATGGAATTGAAAAAATGATAATGAAAGTAGGTTAAATGCTGTCGAAATGCAATCCCTCGGGCTAGTGTGTGGTAAAACGATGTATGATAGGTGCACAAATGTCGAGATCCGTGACCTGTGTAAGGCTGAGACATGCATTATCGACAGAATAAAGAAAGGGGTGCTGGGTTGGTTTGGACATGTAGAGCGGATAGACAGCGAAAGAACGGCTAAAAGGATCTACGATGCGAATGTTGATGGATGCAGAAAACGAGGAAGACCGAGAAAGACATGGCACGATCAAGTCCATCAAATACTTGAAGATGGACATGTCAAAAGTAGGAATAATCGGCGTGCGTGCATGAGAAGATGTATGAATGTAGAGGAAGCGAGGTCTGTAAGCAAAGACAGAGTGATATGGCGTTCTATCCTTTCTGCCTATCCCTACGGGGAAACGGCTTGATGATTTGTTTGTTTGAATTTTTATAATTCAAGTTACAAAACATATTCAAAAGAAAATAAAGATAAAAAAAGCTAAAGATTTATAAAAATAGAACAAAATGTATTTGTATATAAATGACCTTAAATCAATACTATTATTTTATGGGAAAAGGGAAAAAAAGGAAAGAGGAAAGGGGGGGAGATTAAGGAAGAGAAAGAAGATGTTTCTTCAGACGTGATTTAAACAGAGATACTATAGTAAAATCTTTTATGGTGGAAGAGAGATGGTTCCACAGTCAAACGGCATGGAAGAGAACTTGCGCTTTGAGAATTAGAACGAAAAGGTAAACCATGAACTGATAAGCGTTGAAAATTTTCACGCAGGTATATAGGAGCGTAAGGGCTATGAAGTACATTAAACGGAAATGAGAGGGAGTGATAGTCTCTCCGCTGTCTAATTTTGAGCCATTTCCCTACGATAGTCAGAAATGTGGTAGTTTTACCATTACCATGAGAATTTATATTAAAATAATAAATATGTGAAAATGGCAGCTTTAAAAAAGAACTAGGAGTGCGGTTAGGAGTAGCAGGCGCCACATTTAAAAGTTTAAAGGCTGTCTGGAGATCGGATATTTACTCAATGAAAACCAAATGACACCTATATAACGCCTGCATAACACCTATTCTCCTCTATGGATGCGAATGGTGGCACCTTACTAGGGCCCAAAACAGCAAAATACTGAGTTTTGAGAATAGGTGTCTCAGAAGAATATTTGGTGAGCGGTGGTTTGACTTTGTGCGGAATAAAAAAATAAGAGAACGGAGGCAGAAAACTCCGGCGACAACTGTCATCAAGCGAGGCGATACGGTTGGCTTGGCCATGTACTGTGGATGCCCCCAAGAGCCTTAACCACGCTTGCCTATTTTACAAGGCATCAGGATCTCGACGTCCTGGACGTCCACTGCTGACTGTTCGTCGGCAGTTTATGTCAGAACTTCGGGACGAGAACCTGACTTTGGAGGACGCAAAGGAATTGGCAGCCGATAGAGATGCATGGAGGCTCTTTGTGGATACCATATGCTCTAACTAGGGAGCGGACATGGAATGATGATAAAATGCATTCAAATTATTTAATACGAGTATACTGATGTCAGCGTTTATAAAAAACATGTTTTTCAGGTTTTCGAAAACAGTTTTTTTTACGAAATGTTATTAAATATTTTTTTATATGTACTGGTTTCGCCGACTTTTATGTATACCACCGGTACGAAACGCTTCGCGATGTACCGTCTCTTCGTCAGGACACAAATTAAACCAACATGCAAAAGTCACCATAGTTAATGCAATACAAATGTAAAACAGCGCATGAGATCTCGCTCTAGTAGAATTATTGGGAACATACACACTGATCTCTTTCAGTATATTTGGATTACATGTACTTCTAGAAATCAGCTTTCCTAAGAAAAAATTGACGACGAGATTTGAGGGTGTTGTTATCTAGCGTCCCTGCTAGAAATAATGATGGATAATAATTATTTTTTTAAAGATACAAGTATCGCAAAAATCACTTTTAAACCTTCACTACGAAAATTTATTTATTTTATTGAAAACTGCAAGTACAAAGAATAATTACTTTGGCGGATTTATTACTAAAAGCCGTATCTTCCGGCCAACTAAGAAACAGACAGGTCAAAAGAAGAGATTGGTCAAAATTTGTACTAAAAAACAAAAAAAAACAATTAAAAATTATTATGAAATTAAAACTTTGTTATCAGTGTTACACAATATTATTCTTTTACAAGAACACAACTATAGTTTCTAGATGAATCTCACTCGCATAAAAAAAGGTTTCAGCTCTTTAACTTCACAAACATCAACAGATGAAAGAATTGAAGGAATATAGATGTTCAAATATAGGCAGAATGGTGAATGTTACACAGTGAGTAAAGTGGCCACTTAAACCAGCCATTGACAGGTCATAAGCCCTGTAGATGCCTAGACTTATATATTACCTTCTCTTAAATGTTCTTAATCTCTGTTGTAATATGTTAATTATTTAAATAATAAAAAGTACATTGTGTTATACATATTAAATGATGAGAAATGTGGGATCAGATAATGAATTTGAAAGGAGACAGAAAGAGGAAAATAAGACGACATTTATAAAATAAACATTGGTTTTGCATATTCTTAAGGCAATTTGATTTGATCAAACTAACTTAATTTTCTCAAAAAGTGTCATGTTTGAGGTTAATATCAAATCTGATGTGAATTTTTAATGTAAATAAATAATCTGAAATAATTCGAATCACGTTTCTGGCCACGAATCGGAAAGGGAGAAATTCGTTGCGTAAAGGTTATATGGACAGGTTGTTTCGGCGAAGGTGACCAATCGGCGTGCTCCGTTTTCTAATTCAATGTTACCGTAGAGCGCGCCACCTAGCGCCGAGTTTTCTCCGCGAAATTATTCACGGCGCATCGGCGCGACCGAGTCTCCGATATTTCGGTCGGTCAAGGAGGGAGAGCGAAGAGAGGCGAAGAAGTGCGGCAGCGAAGTGGAGAAATTTCGCTGGCGACTGCTTTCACTACTAGTATATTCTCAATTATTCGCCTATGATACAACACGGCGGTAATCAGCCCGTGTTACGTGCACAGTTAGGCGTCTCCAATATGTCCCTGTTTTGCAATGGGCGAATGCCAACAGTGACCTGCCTGTGATGGCCAGCCTTCGACCTGACGGTGCTGCGGCGTAACTTGTCCATACGTGTCTATCTCACCGGCCAATATTTGCAACGTGTTGTGTTGTGACGGACGCGAGTCGTGATTCCCTTTCTTGGAACAATCGGTTGCTGCAGCAATTTCCTGAATCTCATTTTAGGAGTTGGCAAAAATACAGAACATCATATTTTATTTTATTTATTTATTTATACTTTAAGGGCCTTACTTATTAGATTTCCTTATACCTGGTTTACATTAAGAAATAACTATACCCGGTTTAACTATTTACAATCGATAAAAAAAAGGTTACATATAAAAATATTTATACCTAGAATTACAATTCACATGTTTTTTGTTTTTTTTTATGTATATTTATTTGGACCCCTGTATTTAGTAGCCTTACGTGTCATGTACAAGGCTAAGGTACTCGTTTTTGTTTGCCTCGGAAATGGGATATTCGATCACTGATTTTGGTTTATTACCTTTATGAGTCCATCACCATTGTTGCAAAGTTCAAGAATAATGGCGCGTGATAACTACTTTTAACTACAGTGTGGATATCTGTTAAGGATATTCCATCTTTCCTACATTCTGCTTCAAGATTATGGCGTTGCAAACTGAAAAATGGACACTGAAATAATAGATGTTCGATACTCTGTGAAGAAATATCATCGCATGGACAATAGTCATAATCCCTTATTTAAACCTATATGGATAACTTCTCATAGCTCCGTGTCCGGTAAAAATTTGGGTCGTTTCGAAAGTACTTTGGTGATGATGAGGGAAGTTACATGTTATTTCATGCTTAATTTTTTGAACAGTCAACACTGATATGTGCGCGTGCGCAGTGACTTTTATAACAACAAACAAACGTCAAAGTCAAATCGAGACTACTGTCAGTGTAATGGAGAACATGGAGAAAACCGTTAGAAAAAGAAATCAAAATTGGGAAGAAGAGGAGAAGGTAAAAACAAGTTCTTTGGTTTATTCGTGTTTCTTTTTTTTTATCACAATTAATTAAAACACAAACAAACATATACAATTTCAGATATTATTTAAACATATGATTAAAAATCACTTGAATCGCATTGAGAAGGTCGCAAGACTTCGAAATTGTTTATAATTGAAAAAAAATCTGATAAACTATCTATTTTGACTACCGAAGAATATGACTTTTGACAGATCGCGTGCTTATTCCAGCGTTAAACCACATAATGTGCAGGTATAAGTTTCTATGGTCGCTATCCCAGATTTGAACCGAGTTTAACTCTATGCGAGGTTTATAAGTAATACTTTTTGCTATACCATCATTATTCTACCACTATTCTCAAACTTGTGCTTGGAGAGTGACTTACACTATTTTATTTATTTAGTAATTTGAAGTTACATTATTTCGAATACACATGATTTAGATACATCATCTTTACTTTGCTACACCATGTATTATTAAATGAGTAATCTGTATTATTTTTTTTGACACGCATAAATTTGTGTTATTTATTTTGTATAAATAAATAACACACATTTATGGCGTAAGAAAAGCGTCTCTTAACGCGGAATTTTCTAACAACTTGGGACGTTTCCATGTTATTTATAAGCAAAGCGAAGCACAACGACGAAACTATCCATTACACGTATGTAAAACCAACAATTTACAACGCTTTTGTTCTATGCAATAGAGCAAAATGTAATCTCTTTAAGCGGGTAGCGCGTTTTTACTCTGAGATTAAAACGGATTCCTATTACAACAATCAATAAAACTAACTACCCACTGAAAAGAAACAAAACAACATTGTATAACAATAATACGTTGGCGTGGTGTGTTCCATTTCCTCACAGCCAACAATTGAAAGCAAAACCTGAGTTGAATAACGCATCATAACATAGGCAGGCGTGAAGATAATTTGATTAATACCGTCATTACTATTAACTGCTACCAACATTAATAACACTTTTTCTTCAGCCTACAGAGATGTCCCTAAACAAAGAATGCTGGAAGTTGGTAGTAAACATTTATGTAATTGTATAAATCACGAGAGAAAAACATTTATGCATGTTTTAAATATATATAAATGTATATGGCTGTCAGATATAAAGTTACGGCTTTTGAAAATTGTTTTCTAGGAAATCTTAATAGTGAAATGACTATTCAGTCTATTGACATACGCGCCTGAAGTCAAACCGATGAGAACAGATTAAACAAATACTGGTAAAAGGAGAGTTTGCATGTGTTGAAATAATTTATCATTTATATAACAAATTATATCCTATTTTGGGAGTCGTGTCGAAACAATATATCAGTTTGTACGAGTACCTGCTACTCACAGCCAGCGTTCGAAAATATAATGAAACCAATTTATCTCGGTATTCAATATAATAATAAATACGTATATATTTATACATACTAGCTTTTACCCGCGGCTTCGCTTACGTGGTATAAGGGAGAAATTAGTTTTTTTTTACTTATTTTTAAAAATTTGTTTGATTTGTTAATTAGTTTTGTCGTCTAACAATAAGAATTTTCCAGACGGAACGATATATTTTTTCGGGATAAAAAAAGTAGCATGTATCGATTGCCATCCCTCCAACTATCGCTATGCAAAAAATACGACGATCCTTCATTGGATGTCGACGTAGCATCGTTAACCTGTTTTAATATTAATTCAATTTCCACTTTAATTTTTTCCAAGAGGGTGAGATATTTTATTTAGGGCTTTTTGACACTTGTAAGCTCTTCGGCTATCTCTATGCGAAAAATCACGTCAATCGGTCGCTCCGTTAATCCGAATAACTGTACTTATTTATATTTTAAAACTACGATAGGACTTAAGTGGACAAACGTGACTGCGGGGAGAACGCATGCGTCGAACACTTTTTTCAGGTGTATTGGGATGCTTCCAGATTTCAGAATATTGAATAATTTGTTAAGTTCAGCTTTCAAATTATCTCTCCCTAGTCTAATGATGTGACCTAAACACAAATATAATTTGACTCCTACTAATATCCTGACCGTTGATCTCAACATCGTCCTCAAATTACTGTGGCACAATAATTTTATGCAAAAAACATTTTTACCGCTCTCTTAAAGACATTCTGGATATTGGCACTTTCAGGAGCGTGTACTTTGCTCTGTTTCAATCCACTGCATCCTATGGAATAGCTGGCTGGGGGGGTTGTGCGGCATCCATTTTAAACCCTCTCATAATTTCACAGAAATCATTATGGAGAATAATATTACGGCACCCTCCAACATACCCGTCTGAACAGTTGTTCCAATACATAAAGGTGCTGGATATGGAAAACTGTACCTAAAAGAAGCACTTACACACTTCTGGTCGAACAATAAGTAGAGTCGTAAATCGGGTTGTAGTCCTGTGGCTAGTGTCTCGGGCTCACGGACCAACGGTTCGTGGTTATTTTCTAATGGTGAGTTATTTATTATTTATTTATTTATTTAGTTCTATGTATTTACATAGTCTAATATATATTTACAACACAATATTTACATCTATACTTATTCTAACATTATTTATCACTATTATACACTCAAAATCCTAATTTATAATATTCACTGTTTCATATGTACATTTTCATTAATTATATTCACTATTTACACTATTTACTACCTAATATTTTTCACATATATACTTTTTACATTTAATTTTAAATATATTTACATTAATTTCATTTTTTATGCTTTCTGGCATTTCTTCAAACAGTTTTATTCCCTTGTACATAAGGCAGTTCTGGGACATTGCTTTTGATTTTTTTTCCAGTCTTATATTTTTAGATCCTCTTGTTGCATAGTTATGAAAGAACTCATTATTTTTTAGTTTATCTTGAAAATATCTCGGAACTATTCCTTTAATAATTTTGTTTATTTCATTGGCAACATTGAATTTGATTCTTTGATCAATTGTCATGATATCTAGAAGTTGAATCATTTTCTTAACATTTGTTCGTCTTCCACATCTTAATATTATCCTCATCGCTTTGTTTTGTATTATTTGGAGTCTTTTTAGATCTCCTTCATTACTTAAATATAAAATACTGGAGCAATAATCAATGTGGGGAACGATAATACTTTTAAATATCAGCAGAGAGGTTTTAATGTCTAATTTATTCCTTATCCTTCCTAACAGGGATACCTTCTTTGCGATTTTCTTACTCGTATAGTCTGCATTTTTTGAAAAAGATAATTTAGAGTCAATCCAAATTCCTAGATATTTTATGCTTTCAACATTCTCAAGAACTTCTCCATCTAATTCAACACTGTGATCACTGTTAAAACAGCGTTTCTTACCCATTATCATACATTTTGTTTTTCCTACATTTAGTTTTAGCTTATTTGCTTTAAGCCATTTGGAGACTGTTTTTAATTCTGCATTTATTTTCCTTATTGCTGAATCATATTCGTTATCAGCTACATAAATTAAGGTATCATCTGCAAAAAGTCGAACTTGGCAATCAGACAATGTTAAAGTCATATCATTTATGTACAAAATAAACAATAGTGGTCCCAGAACAGATCCTTGTGGAACTCCCAAATCATTTTTTTGTTGATCTGACGTTTCATTATTAACCTTTGTCATTTGCATGCGATTGTTGAGGTAATTTTCAAACCATTTTATTTCCGTGTTTTTAATACCAATAATTTTTTAATGATTATATTTCGGTCAATAGTTTCGAACGCTCTTTTAAAATCTAAAAACACTGCAACTACATATTTATTTTTATCGATGTTCTCTTTCCAGTCATCTATAACAATATTAAGGGCTATTTCACATGAATTTTTAAACCTAAATCCCGATTGTTGATCACATAAAATATTATTTACATCTAAAAATTTTGTAAGCTGCATCTTTACTACTTTTTCCAGAACTTGTTCATATTTTGGTAGAGTATTTATAGGTCTAAAATCATCACATTTTTTTGGTTGTTTTATTTTTGGTATGGGAACTACTGTAGATATCTTCCACTTCTCCGGAAAAACTCCTGTTTTAAGTGATTCATTAATTATTTCTACAAAAGTTTTTCCAATTACAGCAAAAGCATCACACATCAAATTTATGGTTATTCCATCGGGACTTGCCTTGGATGTCATAGATTTTAGAATAGCGAGTAATTTTTGTTCACATATTTCTTCAAAAGCAAAGTCATTATATAAATGCACATTATTATTTTGTTCTGCTTCTTCCACCGGAATACTCTTATTTATTTCAATTATGCTTTTTATATAGTAGGTGTTAAAACGATTTGCCAAGCTTCTGTCGTCTCCCAAGTCCTTTGGAAATTCTATATTTTCATCAATATTGGTAATTGGTTCACTTTTGATCATACCTTTAATATTTTTCCACAATCCTTTTGAGTTATTTTTGCTTTTTTCGATTTTACAAACATAATAATTATTTTTGTTTTCTTTTAGTGCTTTGACATATTTGTTTCTACTTTTTTTATAGTTTTCCCAGTCTATGTGGCTTCCCGTGAGCTTTGTTAATTTATAGTACTTATCTCTTTCCATTCGCATTATTTTTAAGTCTTTAGAGTACCATTTGTTGTACGGTTTGTTTATTATTTTCATTTCTGGTATAACTGTATTGACAGTTTTTTCAATGAACTGTATCATTTTATCAACTTTTTCTTCGAATGAAAGTTCGCTCAAGTTTGACCATTGATTTTCTTCTAATTTTTTCAGAAAAGATACTTTATCATAACATTTGAAGTTTTTTATGTATTTACATCCATGAATATTATCTTGTTTAAAGCCTTCTAATCCTATTTCAATTGTATTGTGGTCCGTGATCTTATAATCGTCAACTATTTTTACATTCAGATTAAAATCATTACTTATAACATAGTCAATTAAAGTTGAGGATGTCTCTGTAACTCTTGTATCATTTGTTACTAGTTGTTTCATACCGTTTTGTCGTATTATTTTCAGTACCTTTTTGGTATAGGTATCATTACTTTGATTTAGATTTATGTTGAAGTCACCTGCAATCACATTAATATTTTTTTCTATCAGCACATTTTGGCACCATTCATCAAAATATTCTAGGAATTTTTTAGCACTTGAATTTGGTGATCTGTATATTACACAGTAATATCCCTTTCTCGGTCCTTTTCTAATCTTTATTCCTAATATCCAGTACTCTCTCTCATACGATTCATTAGTCACTTCATCAAATATGATTCCTTGTTTGATAATTATTATTACCCCCCCTGTATGTCTGCTATTTGAGTCACACCTTACTGTAGTATACCCTTTATAATTTATTTCAAAATCTTGTATGTATTCCGTAACATGGGTTTCACTTAACATTAACATCAGCGGTTTAGATTTTTCCAGTAATATTTGTACTTCTTCGTGGTGCGAAATAAGACTTTCTATGTTCATGTATAGTATTATTTCACTTTGGTATTTTTTTATAAAAAAGAATATTTATTTTTTTCGTTTTCAATCTTTTTCTTATAAACTGCGCAGTCGTAACTCCATGCTGCATGGTTTGTGTCTATATTAAGTTTTAGTAAATTTTTTGCCGTAGTGCAATTGATGCATTTTTCATTTCCTGCGGGTTCTTTACACTCCCTACTTTTGTGGTCACCCATACATTTCGGGCACGTCGGATGCTCATGATTGCATTCACTTTCCTTATGATTGAATCTGTAGCATTTAAAACACCTTCTTACTTCAACAGCATCGTATACTCGACACCTTTCCCACCCGATGTTTACTTTTTTATTTTCAATAAATCTTTTGTGTGTCGCTCCATCCACCTCAAGATATACGGTAAAATTATCGAATTCTTTTTTCGGTGAAGAATATATGTTAACGACATTTATTAATTTAGGTTTATATTCCTCCATGAAGTCATTTTGGTTTAATATATTATGTAATATTTCATCCTCAGAATATTTTTGAGATATATTTATTATTTTTAATCTTGGTAATCTTTCTTTTGGTATTTTAAATTTATATTTATCTCCTATTTGAGTTTGAATAGTTTCTATTTTTTTATTGTTTTTACATTCCAGAATGACTTTTCCGTTCCGAGCATTTTTTATTCCCGTAATGCCAGTTATTACTGGGTCAATCTTTTTTTTTATTTCTTCAATGGTTTTTTTTGTTGTTTGCTGTTCTTTTGGCTCGATTATTATAATTTCCGCCTTGTGCGTTATCTTTTCTTTGCTTTGAATATTTATTGATTTGAAAACATTGTTTTCCCCACTTATTTCGGCCATTTTAGCCGCCATTATGCTTATAACTCCTAGTATTTCAGTGCTTTTAGGAATTAATTTATTGATTTGCTCCTTAGTCAACTTTGTTGATGCATCTGTTATACACTCTTGTAGTGCTTTAACAGCATTTTTGGCATCTGCAATATACAATTCCATATTTACTGCCCTCTATTGGTAGGAACCCGAACAGAATGTGCACTGTGTGTAATGGTTTATATTTTCACTGTTTTGCCCTCTGTTGCTATTTACCGAAACTACTTTGTAATTTGCAACAATATGTAAATCATTATAACTCAAATCAAAAATATTTCTAATATTAGGGTTTACGACCTTTTCCACTCGTTTTTCAGTACAACTCGTTGAAAATGGCCCTAAAAAAATAAATATTTGGGTAAATCATAAGAACGCAAATATTTCTTTCTTTTTTTAAAAAAAACGAGGTCTCAGTAAAATGTCCGTACGAGGTTTTCCCAGAGCAAAAATTGTGCCACACTTAAAACCCGTACGACTTTTGCTCAGAGACATTTCTCATTTATGGCACGAGAGTGTTCAATATGTTGAGAGCGTATTAAGCTCTCAAGGACAAAAACAATTTTCAAGAAAGGAGTAAAGGACTGGATTTTCCTTAGTGGGAGGGATTTGCGTAGGAAACTCCGTGATGATTTTCCGAATAGTTGAGTTGACTGTTTACCATGTTGATGTGCCATATATATTTTTTTTAAAGATTATGTTTCTGATCCTATATTTGTGGTGGTGATATACTCATGTGTCTGTGTCAACTAATAGCTCGTCCCATCTCAACTCTCAACACAGGACTTTTAGTCTCATGGAGTTGGGACTTATGTCTCAAATAATGCACAATAAACTTATGTGTATAAATAAATTAATAAATAAATAAATAATTAAAGAAATTCTAAAACAACGTTGGTGAAAAAAAATCGGAATCTTTGGTTGTGCCGCCGACAGGAAGAAGAAACGACTGATGTATTCATGTACTGGTATGTTAGGATGAGCTGGCGCGAAGAATACATTTATGCATTGCGCTTGTGTAGTATCTGTGAATAAACGCATGGTATGACATCCCACGGATACGCATTATGAAAATAATATCTGTCTCTCTCGCGCTCGGACGCGCTTATGAGCATGATAGAGACAACTATTGCTTTATTTGTTGCGAATGATATGGTAATAAAATACACAAAGGTGCTCCTGCATTCGTTTGAATTTCGCTGCAATTCTTAATTGTAAGAATATAATTATATATATTCAACGCATTATTTAAATTAAGCTATGGATTAAATATACTTTCACGTTTAATCTAATCATATTTGTAGAAGTCGATTACTGGCGTGTTCGCAAAACTTACACAAACGCATTTTTAATGTACAGAAGTTGATTTAATAGCAACAAACATTTAAAATAACATAGATTTATTTATTTTTAAACGAGTTCATTTTTTATTAAATATTTTGTATTGATTGTAATAATAATTCGTACAGAGTAAATAAAATGCAATATACACATCACAATGATCATCATCACTTCCTTTCCGCACCTAATGGTGCATAGGGCCCTGCATTGGTACACCAATCGCAGTGTAACTTGATATTTTTCTTTTTTTTACATAAAGGTAAGATAATCAGTCTTACGCTTCAGGTAACGGTCCAGGGACTACGAAATGTTACAGTGAAAAAACACATTTTTAAAATAAATATTTCATGTCAACCACGTCGGAAATCGAACACGAAACCTCTTGCATGGTAGGCATGCGCGCTGACAAATATACACACATACTTGGTAAACAATAAATTTCAATATATGTATATTTCAGTTCTGTTAGCAAGCAGCTACGATGATGTGCAACAAATAGTATCTAGAATGTATGATGTATGCCTGGAGAGTGAATTGGCGATGAACGAAAGTAAGTCAAAAGTGATGGTATTTGAAAGGGGAAGTGAGGTTACTGACTGCATAATAAATGTAAACAACGAATGTCTTGAACTAGTAGAAGAATTTGTGTATCTGGGAAGCATGTTTTCAAGAGATGGAAGAGTAGAAAAAGATGTTGAAAGAAGAGTGAATGCGGGCAACAAAATGAACGGAGCACTAAGCGCAGTAATTTCTAATAAAAATATTTCAATCGAAGCTAAACTGGCAGTGCACAACGGAGTTTTAGTCCCAACACTTATGTATGGAAGTGAAACATGGAACTGGCAGAGGAAGGATGAAAGCCGAGTGAACGCGGTTGAAATGCGATGTTTCAGATGAATTTTTGGGAAATCAATGTATGACAGAGTTACGAATGATGAAATCAGGCGAGAGTGTAAATCTGAGTCAAGTTTAATTGATAAGATTAAGAAAGAGTCTCTGAGATGGTTTGGTCACGTAGAACGAATGGACGACGAAAGAATGGCAAAACAAGTATGTATGGCAAAAATGAACGGTAACGTAGGACGAGGACGACCAAGGAAGACGTGGCATGATCAGATAAACCAAAATCTTAAGTCTGGTCATGTCAAAAGCAGACAGAACCAAAGGGCATGTATGACAAGATGTATGAATGTGAAAGAAGCTCGGAATATATGCCAGGATAGACGTGTGTGGCGGTCCATTCTCTCTGCCTACACCTACGGTGAAATGGCGTGATGGTAGTAGTAGTATTAGTAGTAAAAATATTTTTTTTATGTACACAACTCTTTAATCCAAGAGATATATTTATTAAAGATAACACATTTCGTAAAAAAATAATATAGTCTTTTTAAAATCATCATTCTGTATATTTAAAATGCGTTTGTGTGAGTTTTGTGAACGGGCCAGCACTCGTTGTTCTATATGTACTCGCACAGTTATATCAATTGATTAGCATGCGTAGTGATTGATTTAAAAAGAGCCAGCAAAACATTAGGAATTGTGCAATGAACGGGTAAACAATGAGAAACAAGTAATGCACGACAACGGAAGAAGTTAACAGCGGCAAAACGCACTTGCAATACTTTCACCCATGGACTTGTCAATGCTTTGATCAGAGTTACTTGTTTGTGACGATTCTGTGACAAGGGGAACGACTCAATGAAGATGCAGGTATGCGTGTGCGGAAGTGACGATGTAGGTGAATGCGGTTGCGTTTTATATCACAATCGTATCAAACGGACTATTTATTCACTTAGGTACACTTTTTGATCAAGTTTTTTTATATTTATATTTATTTATTTATTTTACACCTTATTTTATTAACTTCGAATACAAACAGATGTACAGGTTAAATTGATATAAATAAAAACTAAAAAAATTGTATACATAGTAGGGCCTGCCATCCAATAATAAGTTTTTATTTATTAATGATTTTTTTTTTTTTTTTTTTTATTAATCTTAATTTTTTTATTTCATTTATTTTATTCATTTTATTTATTTTGTTCATTTTATTTATTTAATTTTTTTATTATTATTAACATAAACGGCAAATATGCCTTTTACAAAAATTGATGATACTTACGTATTTGGCTTAATGTATTTTTTTTTTTAAAAAAAACATCGATTTCCTTTTACCCGAGATTTATAAAAAAATTAAACCTAAAAATTATACAAGATTTATAAAAAAAAATAACCCAAAAATTATGCAACATATAGTAGAAAGTTTAAATGATTCAAGAATAAATGTAAAAAACAAATAAAATAATAAAATATTTTAAAGTAATATAACAAGAAAATCGTAAGTACTGTTTCATACAGCTAGACAAAGTGAACAAAAAATTGTATATATTATGAAATGTATAAATAGATTTACCATTATACATGATCCAGATAAATCTATTACTTAAGTGTGTATGTAGTGGATAAAGTAATTGTTATTTTATTAAAAGATTATTATAATTATTATATTTTATTATTTTTCACCATCTTTGAAAAAGTTTAAAAGGTTTGTTTACTAAATTATACTCCGATAAAGCGACGACGCCGACAGTTTAAACTATATAAAGAATAAATATACTATGTATAAAAATAAAAGAAATATGGACAAATCGAGAAGATAGTGGGAAAGAAAAGGAGGAAATTGATAAGGAGTGGTGAAGGATGATTAAAGAAAATTATGAGTGGAAAATTGCTTTTGATTTTATGATTCAGAGCAAGAAAAGAGACAAAAAGTATATTCTCTGTTATTCTGAATCAAGCCTATTAGTTATCTTCTGTGCCTTTTATACGGAGTGTTAAATATCAAGACTATTAAAATTATTGTTAAATTCTTTACATTCTACCATCCCTCGTATATACGAGGGATGGTAGAATGTTTCCGATGATAAGTTTTAATATTACAAATATAGAAAATAACAGAAAGTCTAGTTGGTCTGGAGGGGACACGGTAAGCAAGTAGATGAATTAGTTCTGGGGATTAAATTTATTATTTACAATTATGTAAAGCAGGATCTGATCGAAAATATCTTTTCTGTGTGCTAATGAATCAATGTTATGAAATTTAAAAGAAGCTATTTGGAAAATAATATAGCGTCTTTTAAATTTCATAAAAGGAACACTCTCGATTCTATTCATATTCAATTTATAAACAGGACACCAGATACATATACAATTTCTTATAAGGGTGGGCATATTGTCTAAAGGCAATTTCTTCCTACCTACCCAAACCGTTCAGTTTGAGATAATTATAAGTACATGGACACATTTGACCAGAATCCTATAATTTTATATGACAATTAAAAATAAAAATTTATTGAAAAATGTACACTATACTATGAAGAGAGGAGAGGAGAGGTGAAAGAATGGAAAGATGGAGGGAAAAACAACTCAAATATTTAGGTAGGGAAATTTCAATCTTGATTTAAATGTAAATAAATAAGGGGGGTCTCTAACACAGAAGCATACAAGTCCAGTGGGACTACGTTGAAAAATAAGATGCAAATACTTTTTCTCACCCACTTGGAAATAGGTCAGGGGTAGAGCATATCAATCAACCCTCGTATATGTTTATATCGACAGTACTCGATTACCTTCAGACCCAAACGCCAATGTGTCCATTGTCGTCGTCCACAATAGCCTAACCTATCTTTCTGTCTTCGCGTTGAGAGCCGCTGAATGTCGGACCAAACGGCTTGCGTCACGTCGCCACATCCGCGTCTCGATAGTTGCATAATGGCGCTAAGTTGTGTGATGTGCAACGCATAGCATTGCCGTGCCCGAGGACATAACTCTTCTGATCAAATGAGACATTAGACAGCTCGTTTCGTAAACACGGGACTTCGCGAACTCGCTAATCATTAGCAGACAGAAAGGCAATTAACACAATTAGATATTTAAACGATCGGGCTTTAGCAAATTAAAGGGTTTTTCTCTTATAGCGGTAGAAGGGTCGATTCCTGGCAGGGTGTAGGTGAAATATTTGTTTTAAAAGTAGTTCTAAACTGCAATATTTCACCGTCTGGAACTAATCATTGCCTTTCACGTAACAAACATAATCCAGAGTTATGTTAAAATATTGTTTTCTCTGTACAAACTGTTTTTTAAAACTAGTTTTTAATCCTTTTTAATCTAGTTTAATTTTTTCAATTAATAATGTACTCATTTTTTTTATTACGTTAGGTTAAACTTTTTATTTGCATTACAGCATGCTTTTTCGATTCGTATACACTTTGTTTAATACAACGCTGTTAGCTCTAGAATATTTGTAAATATTATTTGTTTGTACTTGTGTCATTTTTGCATTTAAAAAAAAAATATATATATATATTGATTTTGATATCTATCATTAACGAACATAAATATACAGACACAATTATTCGTAATTCCTCAAATCATCCAGTTGCCCATAAACATTCCGCATTCCATTCAATGATACATATGTCAATTAACATTCTACTAGAATCACTAGATAATACTATTTTTTTAAAAAGAACTTAAAACAATAAAACAGATAGCGAATAATAATGGATATAATGAAAATATAATTGATAAAATATTAAATCAAAAACAAAAAGGCAAACTTATTAATAAATATTTATATTCTACTCTCACAATAAACAAAGCTAACCCACCTTAATAATGGAGGCGGATTCTTTTTATAAATGTAAATTTTTCTACACCATTATCAAATTTCCCACTCTTTCATTTTTTAATCCAATTTCCCGTAGGGTTAAGCTACCCTATTCTGAGTTTTCTCTGGATGCTTAAATTAGTAGAACATATATACTTATACATTTTTTAATTATATCTTTTACTATGTTTTTCTTAATGTTTTTTCTTTTAACTGCGTATTTTACTAAGTTTTTTGCTGTACATATATTTTTTTTATTATATTCATGTTTCTTACTATGTATTTTGTTTTTCTGCGTATTTTACCGGGTTTTAAATGTGTTTTTTACTATGCCTTTTCTACATTTATTACTATGTAGATATTTTACTATGTTTTTCACTATGTTGACTACTTTTATTTATTTTTTCTATGCATTGTTTACTGTTGTTACTGTTACTGTTGGCTTAGAACAGGGTAAATAACCAAAATTAGATAGTCAAAGCAACTTTGTATAAATGTACAATTGTATGTTTATAATATGATAATAAAAAAATAACAATTAATGTTTCACAAAAGAATTCAAAATTTGGCTGAATTAATTAAGATAGAAGAAATAAAAAAAATATTTTAATGATATGTGAAATATAAAAAAAAAACAGGTTTCCTTAGCGAGGAGAGCTCTAAAATTACTTTCGTATATATAATATTTCATATAGTAAAAAAAATAATAATAATAAAGCACCTTAGAGGTTCAATATTAGGAGAGTGGCGTGAAATAAGTTATCCATAATAATATTAAATATTTTACTTTCAACTGCAGCAGTCCATAAGAAGAGTGAATCACGAAAACGTCGTGTTGTGATGTTACCATGCTCGTTTGGACATACACATGTACGGTAATCAGTTCCTTATTGCTGGCGTCCATTGCAACGACTAATAGCAATTATTACACGCGTATGTACGTGTTTTGTGTAATTAAACACGTTATAACGACTGTATGTACACAATAGCTATCGAGCGAAAACATTTTTTTCCATGAAATAGGCATAAATAATGACCACCACTTAAAACAAAATTCGTTTAAAAAACCCTTGAAACTTTTTTTAAACGTTTTTTTTTATTTAAATTTTATTTGTAAAGGCTATTTCAGAACTCTTGTACACTTAACGTGATGTTTTTAAAAATGGAATGTCGGACAAAAATGAACTAAAGCGATGAAATACGTAATTATGAACAAAATGTAACATTTTGGTAACAAAGATCTACGATGTATGCAAGGGAAGCGATTTGCTGATGAGTGTCGATAAAGCGAATGTGATGGTTTTTGAAAGAAATGAAAGTATGACAAAATGTGAAATCACTGTGAATGGGGTTATACTGAAACAAGTAGAGGAATATGTGTATCTGGAAAGTATGTTTACTAGAGATGGAATGACTGAGAAAGATATTGGAAGGAGGGTGAGTGAGCGGTGAACTTGGCAAATAAATGTTTGTCGCAAGAGGCAAAATTAGCAGTTTACAAAGGAGTCCTGGTTCCGACCCCGAAGTGTGGGAGCGAAATATGGACTTTTAAAAACAGGGGCAAAAGTAGGCTGAAAGCTGTGGCAATGCGATCTCTCAAGCGAATGTGTGGTAAAACTATGTACGATAGTTGCACAAATGTTGAGATCCGTGTATTATGCAAGGAGGAGGTAAGCATTATCGACAAAATCAAGAAAGGAGCTCTGCGTTGGTTTGGACATGTAGGGCGAATGGACAGCGAAAGAACGGCTAAAAATATTTACAATGCGAATGCTGGTGGATGCAGAAATAGAGGAAGACCGAGAAAGGTGTGGCATGACCGAATCCAACAAATACTTGAAGATGGACATGTCAAAAGTCGGGATAATCGGCGCGCGTGCATGAGAAGATGTATGAATGTAGAGGAAGCGAGATCTGTATGCAAAGATAGATTGATGTGGCGTTCAGTCCTCTCTGCCTACCCTTACGGGGAAACGTAGTGATGGTTTGTTGTTTTTGTTGTTGTTGTATGTAACAGGAGGACACACATTATAAGCGTGTACAGCAAAATAGGATATATATTATTTTTTTATGTTATGACGACCAAACATGTAGACGCGTTTTTTGATGTCTGTTTTGTACGTCTGTAAAAAATGTCGATTGCCGCGCGCGTTTGGAATTCTCAATTTAACATGGTAGCCGTGAAAGTGCGAGCAGTCGGAAGTTACCCACGAGATCATTAGGGTCGTCTCTGTGGATAACTATTACTTGTAGTGACCGACCGATACAAGATTTCCAGCCGAAATCGAATCCGAATTTCGGCGTCTTGTTTCGGCCGAAATCAAAATTTATTTAAATAAGTTAAGTCTTATATGTGTTCCAGGCATTAACTTTGTGGTCAAAATTTTTAACCGACGCCGGCCGACGTTAGTAAATATTAGTATATAACCACTTACCGACTTTTTCTGTCTACCGGTTTCGAGACGTACCCGGCTCTACGTCAGGAAACTCACTACACCAACATGCAAATACTAAAATACACATTCACCTTTCAAATTTTATATTCAAATACTGAAAAAGGACTTAAATTAAATAACATGAAGGTGTTTCACATTGAAAACAATATTCTTCTAATATATGTTAAAATACCTTTTGAATAAAGCCCCCTTTTTTATTACAAAATTAACCAAACGTGTAACTTTCAACCTCCTAGCCACTCTCCTTCCGAATCCCCCACTCCTACATATTCTGCACCATATCACTGAATATTTTAAAAATAATTTTAGTGCATGTTTGGACATGGTGTTTGCATCCCCTTTAACTCTGCATGTAATTTAAGTATTTTTTCATAAATACTACTACTACTTGACTCAGATTTACACTCTCGCCTGATTTCATCATTCGTAACCCTGTCATACAAGAGATCGCATCTCAACCGCGTTCACTCGGCTTTCATCCTTCCTCTGCCAGTTCCATGTTTCACTTCCATACATAAGTGTTGGGACTAAAACTCCGTTGTGCACTGCCAGTTTAGCTTCGATTGAAATATTTTTATTAGAAATTACTTTGCTTAGTGCTCCGTTCATTTTGTTGCCCGCATACACTCTTCTTTCAACATCTTTTTCTACTCTTCCATCTCTTGTTGATAAATTGTTGATAAATTCAATAAATTACGTAGCATGCATGAGTTACATATCAAATGGAATATTTCCACTTTATTTAGTATTCCGACAGCTTTTTCATTCTTTATTCAGAGTCCATCTATGTAAGTCAGAATGAACGTGTTAAAAATAATTCCGAGTCAATATAAATCACAGGCTACGTGCAGTTAGATACTACATAATATATTATTACAAACAATGCTTCACTTTCTAGTCCAAAAAGGCGAGAAAGACTACGAAAAGAGAGCCGGTCATTTGATAGGAAATATCATTTCAGCCGGCTTATTCTGTCACAATTTCGTTTCGTGAGTTCGTTCGTTCGTCCGTCATATTTCCATCTAATTCTAACGCAATCAAAACCGTATTTCGCTCTTGTTTGCCCTCAAACGATGCGAATGAGTTTACGAAATAAATTAGTTTCTCTGCAATACCGCAGAGTTTGTGCGGACCAACTACTGCTATACAAAATTATGACAGGAATGGTTGACTGTACAGAGCTGCTTGGTTTAATAACAATACATGTGCCAGCCAGGATTTGTAGACGGTACCACCTGTTTTATATACCAATGAATAAAACATCGTATGTTGAAAATGCTTTTTTTCGTATGACTTTTTCAGTGTACAATGCAAAATTTAAAAATATAGATTACACAAACATCACTCTGTCAGATTTTAAATTTACACTAAAAATGCATTAAGTAACTTAGTAGACATTATTTATTTATTTATTTATTTTTTTTTTTTTTTTTGCACCACAACAGGCCAGGAGGCCCAATTACAGTGGTGAATTACATCACAGAACACCCAGGCTTGAGAAAAATCACATTTTTTAATTTTTGTGTTCTCACCGGGAATCGAACCCGGAACCTTCCGTCTGTGAGTCAAGCTTCTTGACCACTACACCACGGAGGCCGCCATTATAATAATAAATATGTACATCTCCCTTCCCCTCCTTATCCTCTCTTCAAGCATTCTTGTCCGAATCCCGCCCAATTTACAGTAACTTAATGTTCTTAAAATAAATATTTTAAAAATTCTTTGATTATTGAGTACATGAAAATATAATTTTTATATGTATTTATTTGATATGTAATATATTTTCTTTACGTACTCTGTATCATATGTGGAAATCTGTTATTAGTTCTGAGTTTATACACTATATCTGTTTGTTTACTAAATATGTATGTAGAACTGTTGATTTCCCGAATAAAATAAAATAAGGAAGTCTCCAACTGGAGGGTTGCAGCAGATGACAGAAGGAGTTGGAGATGAAAGCTTATGCATGCCGAGGCTCAATATGGGCCGCAGTGCCATTGAAGAAGGATTTATTTTTATACAGAATTCGTGATCTTTAAATACGATGTGTTGCAATAAAAATTCAAAACACGTAGAAGTGTACAAATCATCGTGTTTTTTTTTCAAATTACAAATAGGCCATTAGTGGTTTGTCGTGTAGTCTACGCCCATGTTTGCTAATAAGATTTTGGACATGAATTTAAAAGGTAAATAAAGTGACGCGGCCATGATAAAATACACAAACAAATGAGAGGGAAAGTTCATTTTAACAAAATCGCAAAGAAGGTCTCCCTGTTAGGGAGGATAAGGAATAAATTAGACATTAAAACCTCTCTGCTGATATTTAAAAGTATTATCGTTCCCCACATTGATTATTGCTCCAGTATTTTGTATTTAAGTACTGAAGGAGATCTAAAGAGACTCCAAATAATACAAAACAAAGCGATGAGGATAATATTAAGATGTGGGAGACGAACAAATGTTAAGAAAATGATTCAACTTCTAGATATCATGACAATTGATCAAAGAATCAAATTCAATGTTGCCAATGAAATAAACAAAATTATTAAAGGAATAGTTCCGAGATATTTTCAAAATGAACTAAAAAAAATGAGTTCTTTCATAGAAACTATGCAACAAGAGGATCTAAAAATATAAGACTGGAAAAGAAATCAAAAGCAATGTCCCAGAACTGCCTTATGTACAAGGGAATAAAACTATTTGAAGAAATGCCAGAAAGCATAAAAAATTAAATTAATGTAAATATATTTAAAATTAAATGTAAAAAGTGTATATGTGAAAAATATTAGGTAGTATATAGTGTAAATAGTGAATATAATTAATGAAAATGTACATAATAAACAGTTATTACGAATATTATAAAGAGAAGATGTATGAATGTAGAGGAAGCGAGATCTGTATGCAAAGATAGAGTGATGTGGCGTTCTATCCTCTCTGCCTACGCTTACGGGGAAACGGCGTGATGGTTTGTTGTTGTTGTTGTTTAATTAATTAATTAATTTTATTAGGTAAACTAACAGTATGTACACATATATTGCCAATTTCTTTGTATATTAGTGTAAGAAACTCATGCACACACCAAAAAAATTGTTTACACTTAATACAATAATTTAAATTATGTTTAATATAATAAATGTAAAAGAAACGAAATGAAAAAATATGTTTACAATAATAATAATAATAATAAAGTTAAATATCTGCTTCTCTCAAAATTTCTATAATTTTTGACCTAAATTTACATACATTGTCACAAAAATATAATCGGCGCGCGTGCATGAGAAGATGTATGAATGTAGAGGAAGCGAGATCTGTATGCAAATACAAAGTGTTGTGGCGTTCTATCCTCTCTGCCTACCCTTACGGGGAAACGGCGTGATGGTTTGTTTGTTTGTTTGTATATTAAGTGTATAATAGTGATAAATAATGTTAGAATAAGTATAGATGTAAATATTGTGTTGTAAATATATATTAGACTATGTTACATAGAACTAAATAAATAAATAAAATAAAAGAAAATAAAAAAATAAAAATCGAAGAAATAAAAAAATAGATTACAGAAAGAAAGAAAAACAGTACACAATCATAAAGCCCGTTTCATTGGCTTTATGATACCATTGATAGTATTTGTTGTAAAAAAAAGGTTAAGGTGTGGCAATATGTGGGTGGTTGTGTGTGCAGCTCGCATTAAATGGGTCAGAAATTGGTACAAATCTTGTGCAAGATTTGACCCAATAATTAATACTGTGTCGCGTAATACACAAATTGGGTGGGATCTGTGATCGAATTAGGAAAAATCAAAAAACACTATTTTTTAAACCAATGTTTGAACCAAGTTCTGGGCGCGCATTTCACGCCTGTTGTGCTGTTAACTGTCAACCAATACTGTCAACGCGTATTTGTTATTGCTGTTACTTTATTTATCCTGTATTATTTATTCACAGCACGTTTTTACTTCATGCTCGCATTTTTTATCTGAAAATACTGATTTTTTTATTATTTTGACGATCCATATTATATAAGAAATCTGGTGTTGATTGCCGATCGCAGAGTAAATATTGTTTTTAAACATTAATTTATTTTGTAATGGCAGAATAACACACATACCAGTACACCACGAGGCCGAATAATGTCCACTCGATTTCCTTTCACAAAAAAATTACCTGCGGGTAGAAAATAAATAAATAAATAAGTCTCCTCGGCGATGCCCACATTGCCCGTTGCCGAACGAGAAAAGCTGCTCACAGGAGCTCTCAGTAATCTGGTAACCTTGGCATCCTTGTGCTGAAAGACAGTAATCCAAAAGTACATTGCATGCACTTCATTGGTTTGTGGAAAAGAGAGAAGTGAATTCTTCACTGACTGGGATGAAAATGATTGGACATTATTGATTCGCCGAAATGATTACGAAACTTTTAAAAAGCCTTGAAATTCTTCCGAAGATGATACACACGTGAAATGTGCAGTGAAAATGGGGTGATTTTATATTTCTGTCGTCCAGTTCATTAGTCACACAGACACCTTCAAATTGAATTACTGTAACGCTCCTAGCTACGGGTTTACTGAACACACAAATGACAGTAACTTTTATCTGACGCGTATTAAATAAACTCGTTCCAACACAATCGAATCGTAATCTAAATTCTTCAATGAGAATGCATTACTAATACATTAGACAGGGTAACGATTACATAATTTTAGAAGCATACTATTAATATTTAATACCTCCGATGGATTCTCGGGTCAATTAAAACATTAATATTACATTTAAAATGCCATTCACCCGTCCGCCTCTGTAATTAAGGCTATTTTTCAATTTAACGCATTTTACACGAGAGACCAATCTGAATAAATAATAATAATATTTAACACGGTTTTTGTGTAGTGGTGTTCTTGTAAAATAATAAAAATTGTGTAACACTAATAACAAAGTTTTATTTTCAAAATAATTAATAATGATGTGTCACGAAGTGAATCCGATTCAATTAACGATATCTTCCCATATCTTTTATCATACCTACTAAATGTAAGAACTTGATAAAAAAAAAATTGTCAACTGATGATATAAATTCAAATTCAAATTATCTATTCACAAAGTAGCATAACAAATAACAAAGGATTTAAGACTTTAAATTGGAACTTTATATCAAACCAAGAACCCTTGAGCAATGGTTCGACATTATTAAGGTATAATACTCTCTAATAGCAAGAGTATTTGCCTCTTAAACATAGTTTCACTAATGTGAAAGATGTCGATCTCCTAAGTGATAATGCTCAGCTGCTTGACTGCTCTTCCAATCGGCATGACCAGAGGCAGGTTGGTTCTGGAAACCGGGAGGTAAAACAGTCTGTGCTGACGCTGTGGGAGATAGCCATCAGGAACATAAAAATCGTTACTCTCTAAAATGGCCGAGTTATCGATGAAACCCCTTAACAGTCTGAAAAAATGGGCCAGTGTAGACCCATCCCTTCTAAGTTGCAAACTATTGGTCCCAAGCATACCCAAGAGGAACCCAGTGGGATAGAGCCACGGATAACTATCATACTCCCTCATGTAGAGATACCCTCTCCAACATGAGGGAGTATCTCGCTTCGTGCGGATTCCATATCACCGATGCACTCTCAAGCCTCGAGCAAACCAACGAGTTGTACAAAATTCTGAGTGTACGGGGATTCTCAAAAACCCCTCCAGTTCGGAGAATAAAACCCAACATCTTTAGTGCAAGGTCACATGTTCTCTCGATGTGAGCATTAAAAGTCAATCTGCTTTCATAGATTACCCCAAGATCCTTAATTGTTGAATTCCTTTACAAAGTAGTAAATAACAAATTAGATTGTCCCCGACTTCTTGAGAAAATTAAAATTCGTATCCCTCAGCGCACAACTCGGCTGCAGCAATTGTTTCATGTTGGAAGACCAAGCACAAATAACAACAAGAATGCACCTTTTCCCAGAATCTTAAATAGTTATAACAAACATTTTTTTGAAATTGATATATATTTTATAACTTTAATTATCTATAATAAAAATGCCAAGGCTATAATTGCAGATAATAATCATTTAACTTAATCAGTACTATCTATTTAACATTTGTAATTTGTTATAAACTTGTACATTTGTATTTATGTCTAAGAGGAAAAACTGATCTAAAGCTACTCCGTGGGGATCCGTAAAATGATTTTTTTTTTAAAATTATTTAAAAATTATAATAATAAATTAAATTTTGTACTTTTAGTTATTATTAATTTTTTTATTTTTTGCAAGAGATATGATACGGAGTGGCTTAATACAGGTACGCTTTTTTTAAATTTTTTTACATTCTATTTAGTTTTTATATAGAAAACTATAATTGGCCTAAAATTTTGGTTTATTTGTATATACTGTACTTTTTGTTGTAATGGCTGTTGTTTTCTTTAAATAAATAAATAAAATAAATAAAATAAATAAAAAACACGGATGAGTTGGTGGCCACCCATTGCGTACCTGTGATATACAGTGCGCAATGCTCTAATGAAATATAAAATTACGCATTTTAAAATATTGAAATACATTTGATCGATATTACTCCAATCTAGGATATTGTTTATATCGGACTGAAGGCGCAAACAGTCGATCGGGTTTTTTATCTCAAGGAATAATTTCAAGTCATCTGCAAATAAAAGAAATCGCGAGAAGTTTATATATACAACGCACGCGCCTGACAATAACCCTGGGGTGATATTTCAAACGCTCTCGCGGCCGTCGAAAACACTTTTCGCGGATTTTGTATGTAAATACGCGAGATAAAAGTGTTTTCTACGGCCGCAAGAAGCAGTTCGGACTAGCACGGTGGACGTGTATTTTCAACTAGATTTTTTCAAGCCGTGTGGATTTTACAACCATTTGAAATGCGCCTTACGCACGATCACGAGCCAGGCCTGACCTGTGCGCCAGAACAGAAAATTAATGGAGAAGATAATCACTTTTTCTTTTCCCCGCACGATAAAAACTGCCCGCGATAATATACCTATGTCGAGGCAGAGTGACCTAGCATCGAACACTTCCAGTCCGCACCCAATGGTGCATAGGGCACTGCATTGGTACGCCAATCGCAGTGTATTTGATCATTTTTGTTACACGAAGGTAAGATCAGTCCTATGCTTCAGATACCAGTCCATGGCCCATGAAATATTCTAGTGTAAAAACACCTTTTTGAATAAATATTTTATCAACCATGTTGGGAATGGAACACGAAACCTCTTGCATGGTAGTCATGCGCGCTGACAAATATACACACATACTTGGTAAACAATAAATTTCAATATATGTATATTTCAGTTCTGTTAGCAAGCAGCTACGATGATGTGCAACAAATAGTATCTAGAATGTATGATGTATGCCTGGAGAGTGAATTGGCGATGAACGAAAGTAAATATTGATCATTTTTGTCACATGAAGGTAAGATGATCAGTCTTACGCTTCAGATACCAGTCCATGGCCCATGAAATATTCTAGTGTAAAAACACCCTTTTGAATAAATATTTTATCAACCATGTCAGGAATCGAACCCGAGACCTCTTGCATGGTAGACAAACGCGCTGACCACTACACCACGAGGCCTTAATTTTATTACCAGTATTAATTTTACTTGCCCACGAGTTTACGTGATATTTTTATTATTATTTTTAGTATTGTTTCTGTGTCCAGGCGGACAAAGAATACAGTCCTGTGCGTGAAATAGAACCAGAGCCCTGGACGAGTTTTCGACTCGATGGCTACTCACGTAAACATCCTGAATAAGAGATAGAAGTGGAAATAAGTCCGCCACGTTGGGTAATGGTTGGCGCGTTCACCTACCATTCTTGGGGTCCTGGGATCGATTTCTGGCAGGAAGTTCGTAAAATATTGGTTTGAAGGATGGTTTTACACTGCAATATTTTAATAATCCTGAACTAGCGCTTGAGGCGTAAGACTAATCACCTCAACTTCTTCCATGTAACAAAAATAATCAAGATATACTGCAATTGGAGTGCCAGTGCAGTGCCCTATGCACCACTGGGTGTGGATAGGGAAATGATAATGACTGTGTTTTTGAACGCGTAATGATCATATACCTAAATAATACTATGTTGATTTCAATCGTTTACCGTTTATTGACTTATATATGTATTCTAAATAAGTATTTTTCTAACTTCTTCTAATTTTAAGATTATTTTACTACAACATATACGCAAAAATGTACTCCTGTTCTCCACTGCAATATACTCGTTTGTATGTATTATATGTATCCTCATATATTTTCTACTAATATGTGATGATTTTTATTTATTTTTTATTTTATTTTTATTTTTCTTTCTCTTCTTAATTCATTTTTATTTTTTGCCCCTTTCTTTGTGGTAAATGCATTTTTGTTTTCGTATTTAAAAATGCATATCTGTTCTTCCCACTTTTATACTTATAATGTGTAAAGATGATATTTTTGATATTTTTCTTTTTCTTCTAAAAATCATTTATGTATTTTTTGCTACTTCTTTGTAAAATACATGTCTGTCTTTATTTGTTTATATGTATGTAAAAACATGGAAAGGCCTAAAAGGCGTTTAAATAAATAAATTTATGTGAGCATTATTGTTCATCTAACACTTTTCCGCTTAACACGGGTTTTTTACCTAAAGAGCTGAAATGCTCTCGAGCCAGTAAGAGTCCATTTTTATAAAGCAACAAATACATAAATAAAATAAACATGAATTAACTTTTTTGATACATTTTAACGACCTTCTCTCTCGGGCGGTATTCTGCCTTTTACATTATTTCCTTAAATTATAGCGCTCATAGGAAACGTTGTTATAATACGTGTTGATACGAGTATCGTAAAAGCGTGGATCTCAAATAATCAGTTTTAATTTCGACATTCGTTACCAAATGATCGATTGTAACAATATCTTCGAGCAGTAAAAACACGAGATAAAATGCATTGTAATATAATTAAAGAAGATTGTTCATTATTATAATAAATACCACGTGTACAAGCACGTAACTGTATAGGAAATCGTCGGAAACGGTTGCAACAAACCAACAAAATTGTCTTCTATCAGTTCTGAATAGATTGATTTCACTGCGTAAGTGCATTTAAGGTGATTACGCAGATTCATTGTTTAAAAAGGTATATAGAAATATAAATTGTTTAAAAAGATTGCACATATAAATATTTTAAATTAGATATTTTTCTTGATACGCTCGAAAATATACCAATGAGGAACTTTCGCCCAACGGGAAATTAGATACAATTAATGTTTTTTTGCGCGCGGTATAAAATGCAGCATTAAATTGTACGGCAAATTTTCCTGAAAATGTAACAAAAAAGCGATCCTCTTTGAACGACGTCACTAGTTCATATGAATCAACCGATGATAAGAGAGGTATAAAAGATTTCCGGCTTGCTTGGCGTCAATGGACCAATGGGCAGAACTGGTCGAGAATAGGTGGAAGAGAACCTCGGTCGTTACATGCGTAGTTATTTCAGAAATACAAAACTTTAAAGGATTTATTTTTTTTGTAATTGACATATACTAAAAATATTAATAATTAAAAATAAAATAAACAAATTATTGTAAGACGTCACACCCCATTATGTACACTATAATTGTTTTTTTATTATTTTACGCAACGGGAAACGTTGATGTAAATATATTTATTAAATTTTTATAAAAATTGTTTTTAGTAGTAATATTGAATACTTTTGTTAGAAAATATTATTTTGGTATTTTTAATTTATCAAAATTTACAATCATATTTAAAATAACACCGTTATAATCTAATAGACAGGCACCGTGGCGCAGTTGGTTAGACGGTTAACTGTGAAACTAGGGTCGCGGTTTCGATCCCGCTAGTTGCAAGGAAGAAAACCAAAACAGAATGTTTTAAATTGTCCTGAGCGTTGTGGTGTAATTTTCGTAACTTTCTTCCACATCCCCTATTTCTCTCCTGCTGACAAACGCCTAAATAAGAGGCTTAGCGGGCTATTCCTTTTAAAAAAACTTAATACATGACTAAATATGACTTCAAATTTACAAATTACAATGTACGTTATGTGTCATAAGTTATATTATTCATGAATCAAATTGGAAAATTAAAAAAAAAATAATACATACCTATATAAGTTTAAAATATATATACACATATTTACCTATAATTATTCAACTACAAGGATAATGCCTGCATGCTGTCGCTGATACACATTTGAGTGTATTATTAATATAGTTGTGACCGCATACTCGTACATAGGAAGGAAACACGTTAATTAAATCGGGTTTATATGGACCACTTAGAGTTTTAGATAAAATAAAACCTTACAGGCTAGAAATGTCAACAATACATAATATTAGCATTGATTCTACATAGAAAAATTGATAATACATTTAAAGGGAATGCATAGAAACAAATTAAAGAAATTGCATAGAGATGAGCAATTGCTTTCACAAAAAACCGCCCTTGAACCTGTAGCAATTGCACAGAAATCTTTAATCCGAGTAATTTTTAAACAAAACATTTCGTTATCCAAGTGACTTGCTCTTCAAAGAATTCAGAGTACTGAATATTATTCAACAGTATATATTGAGAGCGGTAGTGGTTACACACATAAATAGAGACATTTACCCAAGCGTCAACCACAACCATAATACAAGATACTCTAATAGGGATCTGATACTAAGTGAAGGGGTCAACACTGTTCTGGCATCGAGACAACACTATTACGCAGGCAAAAAGGTCCATAACCTTTTGCTATAATCGTGGAAAGACGCGAGTGTCGTCAAGTTGCGGAAGGTGTTGACCTCGCTCTTTCATGACATTGGTCGTAGGGAGTCAGAAAAGTTGATGCATGCCACGGATTGGAGATTCTTACTGGATGTCGAAAATAAAATATGAAAATAAGGAATAATTTAAAAGTATATATTTATAGATGTCAACCATGAAGTTTCGCAAAAATAAATTGTCTATGTTTTTTATGAATGTATGATTATGTGTATGCGCATGGGTGTATGTATGTGTGTGTGTAGATATGTGTGTATATTATATATATGTGTGTGTGTGTGTGTGTATATATGTATGTGTGTATGTATATGTATCAAAATGTGTATACGAATAAGTTTATATTTTATTTGTCTGTGCTTTCTACTAATTTGTTAACTATTATTATATATTAGAATGTAATTGCCTAGCTTGGAACGAGGTATGTACCCTTGTTAGCTGGGCAAAGTGAACGTAAAATTGTATTTTAATAAAAGGTGTAAATAAATAAATTATTGGAAAAGTTTCTTAAATTCTTCAACTAGAATCTATTAATATTCAAAAAAATAATTATGCATTAAATAACATTTTTATGATTAACAAATTACAACAGGGATTGAGAATACCTTAAATAAGGGAATATGGAAGTCAAGGCATTTACAGGGCTTATGACCTGTCATTGGCTGTGTTAATCTTAATGACTCCCGAGGGGGTGAAAGCCAGTCTTTTGTCTACGAACATTTGGACAAACTCAAATATTGTAATTTTTATGATTCTTATAATATCCACGTTTGATTATATTTAACCTGAATTTATTATGCAATCGCCAGAAACACGGATCTTTTTTATTATTTACCGAATAAAAAAAATAACTGTCCGTCCTAAGTATGTCAAAACTTACGACACACTTTGAACATCTGCAATTTAAACGACGTAACTAAATATTTCTCATGACGTTCAAATATTTACATAATTTTATTGGATTTACATTACAATTCCGTTATTTTTATTGGTTATATTGAAAATCCCTGCAAGCTCGAGCAAATTAGCATACTGATATGCTCAAGTGAAGAAATAAATAATTTAAATTTTATATTTGAAGCACTAACTTTGTGGTTAGTAAATAATTATTTCCAAGCCCTTTCACTAATGTAGTGGGTGGTTTGTGACATTTACTTTTTACTGAATATTTTATGACGTTTCTCGTATAGAGAGCCAGCGTAAGAATATTTTTTTAAATCTCGGCGGCCAAATAATCCAGACGCGTTAAAAAAAGAAAAGTCAGTAATTTATTTATTATTTATTTACTTTTAAATCGTATGCACGTGGACTATACAAAAGATAAGACGATAAAAATATAAGAAGAGCCATCACTGATACCATCTTCCTTTACAAACTATTCAATAACAACTTAGATTGCCCACAATTGCTTAAAAATTTGTATCCATCAAAGTGCAACGCGGCTGCAACTATAGGGAAGTATCATTTTAAGAAAATCTAATTATTAATAACATAAAATCTATTTTCAAATTTGTAATTTTGAATTCCCGCAAAAACGGTCACTCTATTGGCCACGCCTCTAATACGTCACGATTCATGTTTATTTGTTCCTGGCCATTGCAATTAGTTTTGAACATTATCTCGAATCTTGACGTCACAACAACCAAGGCCAGGTCCAGCTCCGTGAACAGCCTCGACCGGGCAGGACAGAACGTCGGGACAATACGAAAGTTCAACCGC
Organism: Micrasema longulum; assembly: GCF_059751315.1. Classification (NCBI taxonomy): domain Eukaryota; kingdom Metazoa; phylum Arthropoda; class Insecta; order Trichoptera; family Brachycentridae; genus Micrasema; species Micrasema longulum. Next base: position 249,945 of record NW_028278176.1, on the reverse strand, counting down.
AATTTACAGGTGAGCGCAGCGAAAATGAATACATGACAGCGTTTACTACGAGTGAGTTCACGAAAAATATAAATGTCTACACTTGGTCATAACAAAATGCCCACTATTCAACTCTTGTTTAATGCAAATACTCCTGTGCAAATCCTGGCACCATATCAAAACTCAAACAACAAACATCTAAGTTTTGAGAATAAGTGATTGGGGAGAATATTATAAGGTGATTTCATTTTATAAAATTATATTTATAACTAATATTGAAGTCCAAGAAAGAATGCAGAAGCCTCCTATAAAGATTGTATTGAGGAATCGATGGTGGATAAAGCTTGGGAACTGCTGTGGATGCTTCAGGAGAGCCTTAACCCAAGCTGGCTCTTCTTTACACCCGCATGCTCCCAGCGCGCCGTCTTGGAAGGCCGTCGATGTCGATATTATGACTACATTCGGCGAAATTAAAGAGGCGAATTTGCTAGCTGGCAAACGGGTCCCCCGAAGGCGTCTGGTGATGTTCGCAAGTTTCACTTAGGAGCGAATGTGAAAATTAAGAAAAAGAAGAACAAAAGTCTTAGGCAGTAGATGTAAAGAACAAAATAAGAAGTGGAAAAACATAAAACATAAGTTAATGTAGTACAAAAAGCGAAATTTAATTTCATCTCTGACGTTCTGAGCAGTTATTTGGTTTTTCTATTTAGTTTTTCTACTTGGTTTTACGTATTTTTTTATTTTCTCTCTATCTATCCTCGCCTCTGTTGTATACACCATGATTTGGTCTGACACACGTTTTGGATATCCGAATTATGTTCCCAATAATCATGTGTTCATTGTACTATACGACATTTCTTAGGCATCCAGATGTTTACTAACTGAGATGGATATGTTCTCATCATCACTATGACAGCATCATCTGCATGACATGTGATGTTAATGACTTTATCTCCCTTAGTGGATTCATTCCTTTTTTTATATTCTTAAAAGGGTTTTTTTATATATATTTATTCTGCTTGTGTAGGAAAAGGTTTTAGGCGTATATAATGTTGTTGTATATTTAGTTATAAAGGTGCTATACTTGCTTTGTTTCTTTGTTGTTCTCAGTATGTGTTATTTTCAAAATGTTAATATTATTTATGTCCCGAATTGATTTATTGTAACTCCTGGGAATGTAATTCAATGTATTATTCTTTGCGTTATATGATTTATAAATAAAATAAATTAAAAAAAAAAAATGATTTAAAAAAAGGTCATTTTAAAATGTTAAATATTCAATAGTCTGTGAGGGTTTGATGATTTTTATTTTCACGTAAAACATACAATCTAAATTTTCGTTATTCGTTATGTAAATGTTAATGGCAGTCAACCATTATTATTGAATTATTGAAAAATTGATGGGCTAATTTACAAAATATTTAATGAGCTACGTAAAAAGACTTGACACCATTTTATATCAAGCTTTCGCCATCAAGCCGAATGCTCTAAGAGGAGCCACAAGACGAAACCGCAGATTGTAATAATAAGTATAATTAGTACGGAGAAAAGGGTCCGTGACTCGTTCCGACATCGTACAAGTTGATTCTGAAATAGGATGCCGAGAGCTTCATTTCAACCACAAATTATTTCACGATGTTCACAAAAGGGAAAATACTAATGACGGAACTATACAGACATGAAGGCACCGATAATGCGGCCATATAAAAGGGTTTATAGAACCGACTTTCACTTTTCAATCTCCGATGTAAAGATTCTGGACAAAGCGGTACCTATTTTTAATCTAGATAAAAGTTTACGGAACAGAGGAAAGTATACGATTTCGGACGGTTTGATTTAAAAATAATAGTTATGGACAATGGACAATGGACAAAGAAACAACGCAACGTGAGAACATAAAAACCTATACGACATACGAGTACAAGAACGAGGGAAGCGAGACAATTATACATTAGGCAATTTTAGTTCCTGGTATTTTAGTCTCGATTGTCCCGAGTGTCTTGTCCTAAAATGTTGTCCGTCTGATAATATCCTGACCCACGTGTTGTGCCTTTGATTGTTATTACCGATTTTTAAGCTCCATATCCTAGTCGGTATTAATTTACACGTTTTTCAAGCGGTCATTTTTTAACCTCATTTTTTGGCTGGACAATTTCTGGGCTACTTGTCTGAACGTTAAGAAGAGCAGCCCTGGACAAATATAGAAATTATATTTATTTTTATTTTATTTTATTTTTTATTTTTGCACCACAACAAGCCAGGAGGCCCAATTACAGTGGTGAATTACATCACAGAACACCCAGGCTTGAGAAAAATCACATTTAATTTTTGTGTTCTCACCGGGAATCGAACCCGGAACCTTCCGTCTGTGAGTCAAGCGTCTTAACCACTACACCACGGAGGCCGCCAAAATAATAAAATACCGTATTAAAAATGCTATTTTACATAGAGCTAATAAGCCCAATATTATATCCCTACACGGTGATACATTAAAAGACACAATGCAAAGATTCGCGAAATGTGATCTGGCTGGGAGTTTAGGTCCCAAAATGAAAAGCCAGTAGCCAGTCGACCATTAAATCACTGAAGTTCTATTTTTATGTCTAATTTATGATTATAATACTAACACACAAACAATCACGCCTTTTCCCCATAGGAATAAGCAGAAGACAGAACTACAAAACGCTATTTTTAAATACACACACTTTGCTCTATCCTTATTCATAAACCTTCTCATGCACGCATGCCGATTACTCCGACTTTTGCCATGTCTATCTTCAGATATTTGTTGGATTAGCTTATGCCATTTCTTTCTCGTCCTACATTTCTGCATCTCTCAGCATTCGCATTCTAAATCTTTTAAGTCATATTTTCGCTGTCCATCCGCTCTACATGTCTAAACCAACGCAGCACTCCTTAATGTATGTTGTCGATATTGTTTGTTTCAGCGTTTCATGCTGAATGAATCAAGGCATATCTTGCTTTGTTTCTGTGTTTTTCAATATAAATGTTTAAAATAAAACAATTAGGTCTTGAATTGAGTGAAACTCTTGATAATGTAATTTATATATACCTACTATACTTTGTATTATACGATTTAAAAATAAAACATATTTTTTACTATACATTCGTCCGAGAGACCGCATTTCGACAGCATTCATCATACTTTCATCCCTGTTTTCCTATTTTAAACTAAAATATGTGAGTATATTATAACAAAATATGGGTGTATAATTACACTATTTATTTATTTTAATTTGCATATACATTACAGAATATCTGCCAATTACCAATGTAAACATGGGTATTTAAAAAACTTGTAAAAAAGGGCATAATAAAAAATTTAATGATACAGACATATGAAAATATAGTTCATAAAAATATTTTTTTAAAAAGACAACTAAATCACCACAATACACATTATGATACATAGTTGGAGAAGAAGAGTCTAAAACTGGTAATCCCAGAATGGAAACATCTCTTGTAGGGTGTTCAACAGACCGATCATCCAATAGACATAAGAAAAAAGTTCTGTACCAATTATGTTTATTTTATATGTTGCTTTGTGTTCTGCGATTGGCATTTCTTGCATAATCAAAGTAAAATTTGCGCATTTTGTCCACAGACTAGAGGGGAGCTTTCCAGCCCCGCGCGCACTCTGAGATGGGCCAGGAGCACTCCGCGCCCTGCGAACTGCGCCACACCCAGCGCTCCGCCCCCTGCGGTCGCCACTGCAGCGCCTACAGCGGCCGCGGCAGCACGTACGGCGGGAGCGAGCACTACAGCGCCAGCGCCGGCGGCGGCAGCGACCGTTACAGCGCCAGCGCCCGCAGCGGCCGCGGGGGCGCCCCCTACAGCGCGAGCGCCGACTACAGCCGCCGCCCCGACCCAGGCTCGAGAGGCACCGAGGGCTCGCTGTCCAGCGGATGCAACTCCTCCGTATCGAGGACGGACTCCGACGCCTCGTCCAACGGGAAACTCTCCATATACACAAACGTACACTACAGGTATGTGACACTACATACTAAAAATATATCTACAAGTCTATTTTTTGTACTAATTGAAAGATTAATGAATTCAAGCCGAACAGATTGAACAAGGGATCGTACTTGTAAAAAGTTAGTAAAAAAACAACATCTACACTTAGGGTCAATTGCACCGAAAATAGTCAAGTTAAAAAAAACATTTATGTTTTCAATTTACTCGTACATGGGACTAAAGTCTTGTATTAAATTAAGGTATATAAAATATAAATGCAATAAAAATAATCTTATTCATCTTATCAGCCCGTTTCTCTCCAATGCTGGATTTAGGCGTCTTCCCATTTTTCTATGTCTCCCTGTTCTGGGCACTCTGTTTCCACCCATGTCTCATGAGTAACACACAATAAATAAAAAAATATTTAACAGTTGTAATCTGCATTACTTTACGGGCTCTTTAACCCATCACGCAATGCAGACTGTTATTAGACGAAGAATAATTCAAAAAAATATTATAATCATGTAAAATAGAAAACATTATAATTACAATAAAATAAACAATTAATTTCACAATTTTCTTATTTGCTCCTAAACGAATTGTTACTTATTTCGAGTAAAATATATTTTTTTTAATTTTATTTTTAAAACGATTAAGGGTAAGAGAAGCAAACTTAGAAATCACCATTGAAGGGGTTACGGAGATATTTGCGAAAAGCTTTGAAAAAAGAATTGTGAGATATCCAAGTATGCTTCACCGACTCAGTGGAGAAGGCTATGTTTGCGGTGTCAAATAGTATAATTGAAATCAGTTTTTGCAAGATTTAGAGACGGTTTTGAATTACGCTATTATTCAGGTAGGATTCATGCTTCTAATACCCTCAACTTATTGATACCCATCCAAAAAAAAATTATAATTGAAATACTCAAAGAAGATAAAATAATGACGATAGAAAACGTTGAATCTTTAACAATTTGGGAAATAAGCTAAGAGCTTTTGAGATAAAAACATATTTTTCGGACGTGATTTGGAAAGGCATATTGTAATTAATTCTCATAGATAAAATCGACTGAACGATCGATACAGCATTCGCAATATATTGGCCAATCGTCGCGGTCGCGTTCGTGCGATATGACCGAATATTTACTCAGGTATATAGAAACTGGTTTATACCGACACTCCTTTGACATTTCATATTCATAATTTCTAAATTTTAATGTTATTTTTCAGAGACGTCAATAACAACGATATTTACAAGCCACTGAAGATCGGCAAGAACAAGATACACAGACTAAAAATACTCGACGCGGACAAGGACACGGCCATATACCTGGAGAAGCACCTCTCCATCAAGTCCTACTTGGATAAAGGAGACGTGCAAAAGATCAAGGAAGGTCCACAGCTGCCGGAACCTGCACTCAAGAAGTCCGGCATCAGAAACTACACGCCGAAAATACTCAGCGAAAAGAAGATACAGAAGGATCTAGAACACTGGATATGACGCAGAAAAAATGAAAAAATACGGTTAAGTGATAAAAAGAAGTTACCAATAGCAAAATAAGTATATCGTGTTATGATTTTGATAAGTAAACAATTGAAAACATTCCGGAGTGATTTAGAAATGACTGGTATAACAAGCGTTAGGCTATAAATTAATACAATCGTAATTCAACGAGAAAGTGTATAAATATCCAGTTATATAAGTTAGCATAAATCTTGATGGTGCTTGAAGAATAATCGCATTAAGACTCTTCGCCTAACTTTGATTTTCGACTTTCTTCCGTGCGGTTACGCGTGCTGATAACAGCATAATATATGTGGCGTCATAAGTGATTCCGAGCCATCGAATACGTTGGGAAAGCGAGAAGAAAGTGCAAGTTTCTTCTAGAACTAAAATACTTATTGGATATCGACAGCTGATCAAAAGTGGTTCGTCATGTCTATACTGGGTTCGCTGGTGACCTTTGGGGGTCTTGCGCCCTCCCCTGTGACGGTTATCAGCCTCCTCCCCCTCTTGGCTGTTGGGATCACGTTCTTCCGTTACCAGACTGCTGACCCAGAATCGCATCCATTAAACGTTGTCAATGTAAGTACGATAAATCATTTGAAGTTGTAACGCTTCATTCGGTAGAAGTTTTTACGAGTAAAAGGATAATATAAAGAGCCGAATCACTATCGACAAGTCTTGAATCTTAAGACCGGTTTTATTAGAACATTTTATTTTGTTCTGGTGCACTAATCGCGTATATTATTAAAGTGACTAGCAACTCGAAATATTTGTTTAAATTTTACGCTTGATAATATTTCCTTTTTTTTACATTACATTTTTACATTTATTTAGAAAACTTATTTGTTTATTTTATATGCATTATATGTGGTAGTGTGTAAAAATAGAAAATAAATAATATCAATGTACCACAACTGCACCACAGCAAAATAATATATACAGGTATAATATTACATTGTAAATCAGTTCGGGAGATTAATTTCACTAGAACGTTAGTCATAATATTATTAAGTAGGCACACACAATAGTAAATTTATTTTTCATACAAAGATGCATATTACAAAAAAATAAAAAAATAATAATAAACATAAAACTACATTGTTTTTAACCTCTTATTTTTTCTGATTATTAAATGTTTACCGTAATATTATATAAAACATTTAAGTTTGTAAGTGAAAATTCTTGATGGAAGTTCATTGTAGTTTATTGTATAAATAAAACACGAGTGATACTTTAATCCACAAATTTGGAATATCCAGTGACCGGTTTCATCGCTTTCGCGACATCTTCGAGACTGGTATCTTTATTAAAAAGTTAAATGTATTTATACAGAACAGAGGTAAGGATACATAACTCTAAGTTATATGTAAGTAAATGAAATAAAGTTATTTTTATCTTAAGGATCATTATCAACAAATTTTCTATGGGTTTCATTAGTTTCATTAGTTAATAGTTAATTCATTAGTTAATAGTTAATTCATCATAGAAAATTTGTTGATAATGATCCTTAAGATAAAAATAACTTCATTTAATTTACTTACATACAACTTTGAATTATGTATCCTTACCTCTGTTCTGTATAAATACATTTAACTTTTTAATAAAGATACCAGTCTCGAAGATGTCGCGAAAGCGATGAAACCGGTCACTGGATATTCCAAATTTGTGGATTAAAGTATCACTCGTGTTTTACTTATATAGTAATATTATATGACTGTAAATTGCCCATACTCACCTATATGAAGAGCAACATATGAATGTGTTTTGACTCCGTATGTCCAAATAAACGAAATGAATGAACGAATGTTAAGCGTTTTTTTTGTTCTTTCTATGCGTATCCAAAGAATACCGAAAAAAGAAAACCTTGTTTTAATATATATTTTTTAAATATCAAAATTTGCCAAACGAATCGAACAATATTAAATACAATACAAAAGGGTGGCTTTAAACATGGGGAAAACACTTGGAGCAGCAATGAAGAGTTTGTGCGTGATTCAACATTTTTTTTGTCAGTGTCGTATTTTGAAAAATGTTATTTTTTTCAAATTTCATGATTTATTTTACTAGACTCGAATATTTTTCTATAACATAATACCTTCTTGGAGATTTTTTCAGTTTCATACACTCTGCCAGTTTTTTTTTTTTTAGTTGCAAAGTAAAATTTCTTTTAAGATAATTTCATAGGAGGTTCTGCGAGAAACAAAACTTGCTCAGAAAATTGGGACATGAAACATCATAATGACATCATGCCTACTAAAAAAAATAATTAAAAACAAAAAAGTAATGGAGCAGCAATGAAGAGTTTGTGCGTGATTCAACAATTTTTTTTGTCAGTGTCGTCCCTTGTGTGGTCTTCAAAAACAAAGAGATGACTCATATAAAGTTGCTCAGATAATTATCAAAATATCAGATGAAGAATGGGAAATATGAAAAAAATAGGAGACATAATGCGTCTGAATTTAGTAACTTGTAATATGAAAACTGAAATTATTTTAATGAATGAATACTACGTTGACAAAGGACTTAACAATACGTCGCATAAAGAGGTTCTATAAAAGGTACATCTAAAATTTGTAGAAGATGAATAAATTGTTTCGCTGAATTGTGTAGAAGCTAACACACAATAAAATATGGAGTGTATAAAAAAATGCATTTTAGTTAGTAAATAAATAAATATACAGTGGTGCCTCACACAACGAACTTAATTCGTTCCAGGAGCAAGTTCGTTATGCGAAAAGTTCGTTATGTGAAACGCGTTTTCCCATAACAATACATGTTAAAAAAAATAATTCGTTCTGTAGCATAAAATATGGTAAGATGACATAAAAAAAGATAAATTTTTTGTTATTATTTTTATTTAGATACATCTAAAAACATAATGAAAAAAACACACATTTTTTAATTTTAAGAAATAATCGAATCTTGCACATCTTCATCCATTTTCCGCTTTTTGGCCGATGGTGCAGTGAAAAACCTGTCCAAAGTCGTTTGTTTCTCTCTTTTCTTCAACATCTGCCGGAAATAACGGACAAGAGTATCGGAGTACAGGTCGTTGATCCTGTTTGCTTCAGCGGAATCCGGATAGTGGGCATTGGTAAACTCCTGAACTGCTTTCCATTTGACCAGGATGTTCTTGATGTCAGCAGTTGGAATTGGTTGATTGTTTGATTGTTGCTCCTCGTTATCAGATGACGCTTCCCTTTGAGCATTGTCCTGTTGTTGGGCCAGAAGTGTTTGGAGCTCTTCAGTTGTCAGCTCTTCTTTGTGTTCCTCAATAAGCTCCTCTACATCCTCTTCAACGATTGCTGCGACACGTGCGTAAGTTAAGCGTACTGCTCAGTGACTAACGACTGCCTGCGCGGAAGGATGCAATAAATCGGCAGTGATCGTGTGAAGTGGGCGACTTCGTTGTGTGAAGCGAAGTTCGTTGTGTGAAGCGAAGTTCGTTGTATGAATCGTGAAATGAACGAAAAGGAAGTTCGTTGTGTGCAGCGTTCGCTGTGCGAGGCGTTCGTTATGCGAGGCACCACTGTATTCGTAAATAAGATAAATTTACTAAATTTGACAGCATTATTACATATTATAATGATTTAAGTTATTTTTTTTTTTGCTCTTAATAATATTGTTTGTTGAAAACTATTTTCGAATACGGAATATGCAAATACTTCATAGCTGATATCGTGTACTAATATGACAACAATAATTGATAGTTTTTTTTCCGTTTTACAGATGCTATCGAGATACGACTTCATCGTCGTTGGGGGAGGTTCTGCCGGAGCAGTCGTGGCCTCCAGACTATCGGAGATCCGCAACTGGACTGTCTTACTCTTAGAAGCGGGAGGGCACGAAAACGAAGTCAGCGACATACCAGCACTGGCGGGGTACATGCAGCTTTCCGAGATGGACTGGAAGTATCAAACGGTGCCTCCAGCGGACAGGGCATACTGCCAGGCCATGGTAGGCGACCGCTGCAACTGGCCAAGAGGAAAAGTCCTAGGTGGATCCAGCGTCCTAAACGCCATGATCTACGTCAGGGGTAACAGAAACGATTACGACCTGTGGGAGTCTCTAGGTAACCCCGGCTGGTCGTTCGACAACGTACTCAAATACTTCATGAAATCGGAAGACAACAGAAATCCATACTTGGTAAAGACACCATACCATTCGCAAGGAGGTTACCTTACAGTACAAGAATCGCCATGGAGGAGTGTCCTCTCAGTCGCCTTCCTCAAAGCGGGTAAAGAGTTGGGATACGATAACAGAGATATTAACGGAGCGGAACAAACTGGCTTCATGTTATCACAGACAACAATGCGTAGAGGAAGCAGATGCAGTACATCCAAAGCATTTTTAAGACCAGTGAGACTGAGGAGAAATCTTCACGTAGCCATTAACTCTCAAGTTACGAGGTTACTGATAGACAAAAATAAAAAGGTTTACGGAGTGCAGTTTATAAGGGACAACAAGAAGTTTGTGGTGAGAGCGAAAAAAGAAGTTATTCTATCTGCTGGGTCAATAAACTCTCCGCAAATATTAATGCTTAGTGGGATTGGTCCAGCAAGCCATTTAGCTGAACACGGAATTCCCATCGTATCCGATGTAAAAGTGGGTCATAATTTGCAAGATCACGTCGGGCTGGGAGGGTTGACATTTATTGTAGATCAGCCGGTGACATTTACTAAAGACCGATTCCAAAAACCTGAAGTCCTTCTCGATTATATAATCAACGAGAGGGGCCCGATGACTTCACCCGGAGTAGAGGGTCTCGCTTTCGTAAATACCAAATATGCTCCGAAGTCTGGTCTCTGGCCTGACATTCAATTCCACTTTGGTCCAAGTTCCATTAACTCCGACGGAGGAGATCAAATAAGAAAAGTAGTAAACTTGAGGGACAGAGTGTACAACACCGTTTATAAACCTTTACTAAAATCCGAAACTTGGACGATTTTACCATTGCTTCTGCGACCGCGAAGTACAGGGTGGGTAAGATTAAAAAGCAGAAATCCTCTTCACTACCCGGTGATAGAACCTAACTATTTTGCTTATAAAGAAGACATTCAGGTCTTGACTGAAGGTATAAAAATTGCCATGGCAGTTTCTAATACTAGCGCTTTTCAAGAGTACGGTTCACGGCCTTTGACGATCCCGCTACCCGGGTGCAAGCACCTGATGCTGTTCAGTGACGAGTATTGGGAGTGCAGCATGAGGCAGTTCACCTTCACGATCTATCATCCTTGCGGAACTTGCAAGATGGGGCCGACTGACGACCCTGACGCTGTGGTAGATGCGAGACTGAGAGTGTACGGAGTCAGTAATTTAAGAGTGGTAGACGCGAGCATCATGCCGACTATAGTCAGCGGGAACCCCAATGCCCCAGTTATAATGATCGGAGAAAAAGCGAGCGATTTGATCAAAGAAGATTGGTTATGATAAGAACGAAACAAAATATATTTATATCAAGAAATTAGTGAAAAATAATTAGAAACTAGTCAATCGTTTTACCGGCGTTTATATATTTAATTGACAAGTAAATATAACGATGAATATTAGCAAGCTAGAAAATGACTAAGTTTTTTTTATGTACTATAATATGGCGTGCATTGCCATTTCTTATTATAGACAAAAGTGTCAACATAAAATTTATTTATGTATTATATAAGTACTTAAGATCCTTGTCAAAACAAACAACAGAAAAAAGTTACACAATAAATAATAAATAATAAATAAATAAATAAAAACTCAAGTAATATGCATGAAATATAATTATAAAACTAAAATAATTACACATTTAAGACTGAACAATGACGTGTTCTGAGAAATTAGTTTGATTGTGTGGATATATTTTGTTTGTGACGACCCCCTTTTTGCACTAGTTTCCCTGGCCCATTCTACCCTACAAAGCCTAAAAGTCGTATTCGGGGAAATGCACATTTTACAGAAGATCACTGTTGTATGTTTTACCGACCTGATTTCTTTTTTTTCCTTTTTTTAACATAATTATCTCATATTTGAAAAGCAGACATGACTTGTTTGCTAAGCAAATTTGTGAGGCTATCGGATATTATACAGAACAAAAGCAAATAAAACGCAAAACGATTGTTTTAGTTACGACTCTTAGGCTTAGCAGGGCAGTATGGCGGTATGTATTTTTTCTAAAAGGAATTATAAAAAACATACCTACTTAAAATTTATTTTGCGTATATAAATTAAATCATCCTTGCATATAATAAATCATCAAATTGAACTATTAAAATGTTAAATTTCATTAAAAAAAGTGTTTCATTGATTATAAAATCGAACTTTACTGACAGGATAGAATGCATTAAGTCGTTAAAAAAGTGCGAGATAATTGCATTTAAAGCTTATTTATTCTTTCAACGCATTATTTCTCGCACAATTTTCTTTTATTTTAATTTTTTATAGTAATCTTTATTCTAGGCATAGCATAAAAATAAACATTTGCTACTATATTTTAAAATATTTGAAATATATAAAGACTGTTAACTTAATGCATTCTCCTTGAAATCATAAGAATGCAAAACATAACAATATTTTTTACCATAAACTGCTTCATACTATTTTATAGTGTTAATGCGAAAGGAAATTCAATTGAATTAAATATTATAAAAATAAATTTCACTAAAGTCAAAAACTTTATCAAAGGTTTGAACTACATCATTTTAAAGAAGTATTTTAACAAAAATAAAAATGAAATTCCTATTTTTAGTGGTATTTTTTACGAATAAAATTTTACATTTTGTTTGACAAACGTTGCGTTAGTTGCTGTGGTTGATTAAAATACTAAATAAATATATTTGGATCATATATGAAGTATTATCCATTTAGAAATAAAACATAACATTACCAATTTATCTAACAATCACATACACGTAATATTATACACAAATAAAATAATATAACAATAAGTTTATCAATTAAAATGTTTTTCATTGTAAATATTCTTGTTATAAATATGTTATTCTAAGCATTAAATAGCGAATACTGTAAAAAGGTTAATGAAATCGTTGTAATTTACTGTTGTAAATAAATAATTAAAATAATATGCAAACAAAGAGTTTTTAATACTGTCCTTTAGACCATATTTACCTGGAGTCAGATATTTGAGTCAAAAATGACAAATAAATCAACACCGATAAATAATGTTGATCATTCTTAAAAATTGAGAATGAAGAAGTTTAGTGGTATTTAAACTATTTTAATATTTTAATTTACTATCAAACTACGCCATGTTTATATTATTTTAATGTATCGTATTATCATCGTTATGAATTATTTAAAATTTGAAATTACTCCGCCCATGACGTCACAAGTCCAAATCCGTGATGATATTTAAAAGAAGAACCCCGTACCTGTCAAAACACAAACATTGAAAAACACGGTTACCCGGAAACCGGAAATTTATCACAACACATAAAATCGCTATAATCGATTGGTTATTGTTCTCATGAACCTGTGTCGTTTCAAAGTAGTGCATTTTTATGATTTTTTTCATACATTTTCAAGAAACAACGAAGTACAATTATTAAATGCTTTTATTTTTACCGCGTGCAAGAAAACACTTTTTATATCCAATTACCCGTAGCACTGAAAATCCTCATTGGACGACAGAGTACGTTGGAATTTTAATTTCAAGATTAATCGAGGACAATACAGACAAATTCATAATAATTGGATTGAAAAACATGATTTTAAAATATACATACAATACTTGATATAAAAATAAGACAATATTTATTTTTATGAATTTCGCATGTTAAGAATGGGATTCGTCCGCCTCGTGGTAAAGTGGTTAGGGCGTTTGTCTACCATGCAAGAGATCTCGGGTTCAATTCCGGATATGGTTGAAATGAACTTTTTAATGAACAAGGTTACATATTTCACAAATCCCTGGACTGACACCTGTAGCGTGAGATTAACCATTTTGCCTTCATATACATAATAAATTATCAAGGTACCGATGCAGTGCCGTATACACCAGCAAGAGAATTATGATGATGATGAAGAATAAGGAAGATCGGCGTATTTAAAAAATAACATTTATTAATATTTTATGTATCGTATTATTAGCTCTATAATTTTTTTAAGTTTAGTGAAACTACTCCGCGTGTGACGTCTCAAGTTCACTTGCGCTTATTTCTGGTTTGTTCTGCCGATTGGTCCGTTGACGTACCGTAAGCCAGAAATCTTTCACAACTCTGATATTACCAATGATAACCTCCATGGAAAACGCAAATGTTAACAATCATTCTTTTCTCACCTGAGTTTCTTATTTATTTATTGTTTTTGTCACATTTAATGTTTACATCTTTTGCATAATTAAATAAATTTTAATTGGTCTTTTTATGTCAGAAAATCGTTGTTTTAATACTTATTATGTATGACTGTATGTTTTCTGAATAAAATAAAAAACTCTCTTATCATTACCTCATATCTCAGAATATGGTAATATTTAATTAGAACCTTATCCAATCAAAGTGACGATTCGTTGATTCATATTAACTATTGAAGTCATTCAAAGTAATGCGTTTTTAAAAAAAATATTTTAAATTTTTTTTTCGAACAATTTCAAGAAACATCTGAAGTACAATTTAATGCCATAATTTTTACCACGCGTAGAAAACATTTTTATATCCAATTTCCTGTAGGGCTGAACTTTCCAATTAAATACAACTGGAATTCGATAAAATACGAGTTTTTCGGTCAACGATAACGCCATCTGGCGGATCATTTACTTACTAAATAATACGCCAAGGTAACAAAATAAAAAGCGGTTTCTTTTATTGACAGTAAAGTTTTATTTGTTTTGTAAACCAAAAAAAAATACAAAAGTTTTAAATACGTTAAACTAACACAGTGACATACCCAAAATAGATATATTGACGTTGAGAGTAGAAAGCGAAAACCGAAACCAATTACACGTTTGATGTTAAATTAAAAACCAATGAAAAAAATTTAAACGCTTTTGTTTTCTGCAATGAGACACGTTGGAAAACGGGTATTAAGTGTATGATAATATTTCCAGGCAATTGGTTTCGATCTTAGCTTAGCCTAGACCCGACCCAAAAGATAAATTTAGTGGAAAACGATGTTATCTACAGTTCGAATTTAGTTACAATATCAATGCATAGATGGCAAAAGCATGATTCGAATATTTTTTTATATATTATTTATTGCACATTATTTTACAATTACGCAATAACCAAAAACGTATCATCATCGTCATCAAAATTTCTTGACTTTAAAATCATATCTTGCATTAATTTTAAATTATACAATACGCTTATTAATTTAATATAATTTTAATTCATCCTTATAATTTGTTAATTCATCCTTATAATTTCTTTGTTTCTGTTAAAACTACAATTAATTGTTATATGTAAAAAAAACTTATAATTATTACGTGACTGTTTGTAAATGATTAATATTTTGTTCATTTTTTAAAAATTGTTTAAATGACATCTGTTTTAAATTTTATTTATTTATTTATTCCACATTTTACATAACCTACATCCGTACAAATGCCAAATATACGAGTATATGACATATATTCATCGAGACACTGGGTGGATACAAATACAAAACATGAAATGCAAAAACAATTATATTTAAACAAGACTACCACTTCGGTGGGGTGACCATCTCGAGACAGTTCTCGGGATCCAAATCAAGTAGCCATTTTTTTACAAATAATTTAAATTGCTCAAGATTTTTATTTTATAAATTATATCTATTATAAATTAAATTGAGATCTCTTTAACATTTTAAATGTTTGTTTCGTCATAATTTCGTCAGAGTAGATTCAATTAAATATTTGGTAATTTATATAGATGAGAATTTAAAATGGACTAATCAAATTGATCATATTAAAAATAAATTGAAAAAGCAAATTTACTTTTTTATAACTGTAAAAAAATATAATTAGCCTCAAAGAATTTGTAAAAATATATTATACAATAATTCAATCAGTTTTGGAATATGGGATAATTGGATGGGGATATGCAAATGACACACTGATCAAGCAAATAATAATTGACCAAAAAGCTTTAATAAAAATTATCTTAAGAGTCCCAATCAGAACTAGCTCCCTCGGTATATTTGAAAATCTTAATGTAAAATCTATAAAATCAACTTTATGTGAAAGCTTTGTTACTATACGCACATAAACATCATTCTCTAGCTTCCGTTACAAATACAAGAGTTACTAGATACTCCACCTTGATGCTGCAAAAAAATAAATACAACCTTCGGTCAAAGAGGATTGGCCTACTACTCGGTCAAAGTGTACAATCTACATCCATTATCTATAAGGACAATTAGTTAGTTCGTACAATATAAAATTGCTATTAAGAAATAGATTGTGGAGGTGGGTTGCGCACGGATCGATGAGTGGATCAAGCCAAATAGGTAAAATGTGTGTACTGTTGATGAAATTTGTTCTATCGGTCTATATAAATTCGTTATGTTTTTTATGATTATTTTAGTTTTTTATTGTTTATTGTGTTAATGATAATTAGGTTAATTGGATTAATTACGTTTTTTTTATTGTTATTATTATGTGAACTTTGTTAAAAATCTATTCTTAGGCATGTTTCACATTTTGTAAAATGTTTCCCTCGGCACTGGACACCCCAGCGAAGGAACATTATTCTGTATTAAAAAAAAGAATACAAACAATGTAAAACTATGAATAAATAAATAGATTGGTAAAAACATTTTTAACTTTGTGGTATGACATTTTACACTTATTTGTTTATAAATTTGTATAAACCACATAATTTTTTTAATTTTTTTTTATTATACTTCGACCGGTTTCGAGGTTACTACCTCATCGTCAGGAATTTAACTAACTTATAATTACACGCGTTGCTATTTATATAATAAAATATTGTATGAAAGAGACAGAAAATTGAAATTCTTCGTCCGCCTGGACAAGGTGTATATTAAAAACGCATACAATAATAAATCAATTTTAAATTTTCAGAGGGCTAGCTTAATTATTAGCTCGTTGTCAAAGAAACAGTTAGTGCTGATTTTCAACAATATTTTAAGTATATTCTTACGTATGTTTGTAGGCTGGATATCACTTCCTAAGGAGTTATCAAGATTTAATTTTATTGCAACAGACAGGAAAAACATTTCTGAGAGGGGAATTTATTTATTTACGGACATTGCCCATTTATTTTAGTTTATTTTGCTTATTATGTTTACGGTGATAATTACGTTAATTAAATGAATTACGTTTTTATTTTCTTATTATGTAAACTATGTTAAACAACTAATTTAAGGCATGTTTCATTAAACTGATTGTAAAATGTTTTACTCGGCATGAGACACCCCAGAGAGGGAACATTATTCTGAATGAAAAAAATACAAAATTGTAAAAGCATAAATAAAAAAAATAGTCTAGGCATTTACAGGTCTTTTGACATGTCATTGGCTGGTTCAAGTACCCACTTAATTAATACACTATGTAACATTTCATTCCATCATTCCACCTATGTTTAAACTCCTACTTTCCTCAACTCTTCTTGTTATTTACTGGTGCGGGTGAGATTTACACAGCGTGTAAAGTGGCCACTTAAACCAGCCTATGACAGCTCGTAAGCCCAGCAAATGCCTAAATAGACATTAATATTACCGTCTCCAAAATGAATTCTAGTCTGTTGCAATAAATATCAACATTATAATTGTTTTTTCGTAATAATAATAAAAATATTTTATGACCGATTTACATGGCGCCGTTTTTGTGGAAATCCTCTCACGTATAATATTTCGAATACAATGGAAACTGATAACATCTAAAAAAAAATGTTTTAAAAAAAAGCGTAACAGCTTAATTACTTTGATTATAATTTGCAACTAAATTGGCCTAGAGTTCCATACAATGCACACTTAACAAGTAAGATAAACTTATTGGAAACGAATGCAGATAAACGGGAGAAAGGAGAAGTTATGTACAGATTTACGTCGAGTTAAATGGGCAAAAAGTTCTTACAAATATTACCTCTTATACTATAGATGGAACAGCGTGCATGCGTAAAATTATTTCTAAGACATTCTAGAACAGCGATCGGCAATTGAATGTAGTTATGCAGAAAGTAGCCAGTACACAATTTTGAAAAATAATAGATATTGAGTGTTATCGGATGCAATAAGGTCAATGATTTCTAGACGAAATCAAGTTAGGGTTATCACAAGAGCCCTTACAGGGCACTGCCGACTAAATCAACACCTTGCTAGAATGAAGCTTTCCGAAACTTCTATACGTAGGTTCTGCAGTGCAGATGAGGAAACACCTGTACAATATTTTTTAAAAATATATTTTGGGCTATGTATAGCGTGTGAGCTCGCCAATATATGACAGTAAAAATTTTATTGTCTTTGAATTTCCTAGAGTTTTAACCATCGAAAAAAAAAAGAAGATTGCAAATCAAATCAACAGACAATGGAAATTTGATGTGTATTATTTTAATAGATTGTTTATAACAGAAAAATACATAGAGAAATATGCATTTTTATTTTTTGTAATAAAAACAGTCTAGTAAATTCGAATAAATAAAAATACGCTTTATATTAACAATATTAATTAAAATGCAAAAATAACATTGAATACTCGAAAAATAAATATTATTGAGTGTTACAAACATAATTTAAAAAACGGATAGCGATTAAAAGTAAAAACTATCTTTAGTTTAATTCTTATAGCGATAAATACATAAAGATTATAAAACAGGAGTTATAAAAATACAAAAATAATATTGTAACTAGGCGGCTACCTACACGGTTAAATTTCGAAACACCACGCAATTTCTTATCTCGGCTACGCTATGTAAAATGAAAAAAAATATTTAAATTAATAATTTCATCACGTCATGAAGTCGCCCTTGGGTAGCGCCTGCTAACGTCAATCAACAAAAACATCCTCGTTTTAATTACAATATTTCGGCTACGCCATGAATCTCTTTTTTTAAATAATTTCTCACGTTACAAAGTCGCCCCTGGGTAGCGCCTGCTAACGTCAATCAACAAAAACATCCTCGTTTTAATTACAATATTTCGGCTACGCCATGAATCTCTTTTTTTAAATAATTTCTCACGTTACAAAGTCGCCCCTGGGTAGCGCCTGCTAACGTCAATCAACAAAAACATCCTCGTTTTTATAACAGTATTTCGGCTACGCCATGAATTTCTTATAAAAAATGTCAAAACGTCACAAAGCCACTCTCTGAGTGTCGCTACTGACATCATTTACAAAAACATAATTATTTGTGCTTTTTTCAGGCACGCAACATTTTTTTTTAAATACACCTACCTAACCGATAAAATACTATTAGTAATGAAACCAAGGTATGCTTTAAAGTTCCGTATGTCCAAATAATATGATTTATTATTAGAATATTATTGACATGTAGTTCAAGCATTGCTGCATTCACGTTGCTTTACTTCTGAGAGCTTAACTGCAATGTTTTTCTATGGTTATGTTTACTGTCATCTGTCATGTATTGGCGAGCTCACAGGCTATACTTACGCCTATATTTTTTATTATTAATAATACATATAGTACATTTAATACTCCCAGGAGTTATTAAAAAAACTCATTTGGGACCGTACATAAAAAAAAACATTTTTGTGACAATACATAATATCATACATGGTAAATACATCCGAAATAGTAAGAAAACATTATAAAAGAAACATAAAACACAGTCTAACTATCACTATCAAAATCATTTAAGTAATCTTTTTTATTGCGACGCTTTTGGATTTTCTATTCGACTTTTCGTGTTTTAGCTCATCTGATTAATTGACATATAAATGATCTAATTTTAGGCACTTAAATGGAATCTAATCGTAGTGAAAGGATCGCTATTACTACATTTGACTTCTCGAGGATAGACCTAAGGTGCTTTCTCCACAGATCATCCTCACGACAATGCTACTATTGCCAAGTCGGAAGTACCGGAAACGGAGTAAGGGCACGCCGGAAGCGGAAGCGCATATCAGCGACACCAGCCGTGAGCGGCTGTCTCACGAATTACCGATCGAAGGTATAATTGAATAAGGTAGGCAATTAATAGGTTGCGGTACTGTTGCAGATTAAGAGATCTGAGGTTCGAACCCCGCACTGCCACAACTTGATTCCCATATTCTAGAGAAGTTTCGATGTGGATAATTAACCCCCCTTCCCCGGAGATGTGTAGCTGTTACACATTGCGTCTAATAACTATAATATCTTTATAAACATAATAAATATTGGGTTTACATTTTCAGTATTCCTTCATTACACATTTAAGTATCGACTGAAATAATTTGTTATTAAATAATAAGTACTTATTAGGCACAAAAAAAGCATTTTATCGGAAATCGGGGATAAATTATACTCGATTCCTAGTTGGAGCATGTGATGTCCAAGAAGATCCTCTAGGTATTTCTGTCGGCTGCCAGCTCCTGCGCATCCTCTCAAGACAGGTTCGCGTCCCGTAGTACTGACATGAACTGCCGACGAACAGACAGCAGTGGACGTCCAGGACGTCAAGAACCTAATGCCTTGTAAAGTAGGCAAGCGTGGTTGAAGCTCTCAGAGGCATCCGCAGTACACAGCCAAGCCGACCGTATCAGTTGTCACCGGAGTTTGCTGCGTATGTTCTCTATTTACTTCATTCCGAACAAAGACAAACCACCGCATACCGAAGATTCTCCTGAGACACCTATTCTCTAAACTCAGTATTTCGCTGTTTTGGGCCCTAGTAAAGTGTTACGATTCGCATCCATAGAGTAGAATAGGTGTTATGCAGGCATTATATAGGCGGCATTTGATTTTCACTGAGTAAATATCCGATCTCCAGACAACCTTCATACTGTTGAATGTGGCGCCTGCTATTCCTAACCGAACTCCTAGTTATTTTTAAAAGCTGCCATTTAACTGCTTATTAGCAACGCTTTTAAACAAATATTTTTAAAAGTAAAATTTTTAAATCCTAACACGTGACGATTCATGTCAATTTTGAACTTTGTGACCGTTTAAATTTAAATAGAACATCGTCAATCCACTTTCACTCACAAGTCCATTTCATTCTACCATGGAATCACTTCTCTACAATACCACAGAGTGTGTGCGGAACTGCTTCACAAAATTATGACAGGAATAGTTGACTGTGCAGAATTACTTAGCCTAATAACAATACATGTACCAGCCAGGATTTGCAGAAGGTACCACCTGTTTCATACAATACAAAATCAGAGTACGATACAAAATTTAAAGACATACAAAGACTACACAAACATCACTCTGTCAGATTTAAAATTGACACTAAAAATGCATTATGTAACTTAGTAGACATTATAATAATAAATATGTACATCTCCCTTCTCCTCCTTTTCCTCTCTTCATGCATCCTTGTCCTAATCCCGCCCAATTTACAATAACTTACTGTTCTTAAAAAAAAAGTATTGTCTTTGATTATTATAAATATATGCATGAAAATAACATTTTTAAATATAAAGGTATAAACTTATTTGTATTTATATAATTTGTAATATATTTTCTTTACTAACTTTGTATACTTTGTGGAAATCTGTTATTGGTTCCGAGTTTATACACTATATCTGTTCATTTACTATAATTATGTATTTAGACTCGTTGTTTTCCAAATATAAAAATAAAAATAAAACAATTAAATAATAAAAAATAAAAAAAATAAAATGAGGTAAAACAAAATAAAATAAATTAAAATAATATAAAATAAAATAAAATTAAATAAAAAAAAATAAAAAAATAAAAATAAAAATAAAAAAACATTTTTATCGTTATTCGTAGTATGTGATTGTTTGTTGTATACCGCGAAGTCTATGAATTTGTTTTATAAATAAATGCCACTATGTGGCACTGAACTGATAGGTGCCTACATAGATTGAACGTTGCCGTAGAAATTTAGTTAGGTATTAATATTATAATACGAGAACTTCCCATTTACATTACGCATTTGTATTTCCGCATCCGAGTTTAACAATTCCGAGGAGAAATTTCTGTAGCTACATCGAATCGAGTCACTTTCAGCCCACTGCTGGAGCCGGTAATTATACGCGGTAACAGGTGCAGTCAGCATTGTCATTGCCTCCACGCGTCGCTCTCAGTATTGGCCGCTCTACGCGCTGTAGCTCAATCACAAATAACTATCGACGTGCTTTTTTTTTTTTTTTTTTAAATTCCCGCCAAACTGCAAAAGCAGTTTTTTTGCAGGGATTTCTCTCTTTAAACATTTTTGTAACACAACATAATAATGTTTACATAAAATATTTTTTTAAAAATCTTAAAAATATCAATAAACTTAAATAAAGCTTAAAAACATGCTAAGCGATCACAATGAACACTAATGAACATGCTAAAGTTATCGCAGTCATAAGTCAACGCGAGTGTAATTTCACGCGTTGACTTTTCAAGTCAAAGGTTGTGTCGGTTTGTTTTTTGTTTTCCTCGTAAATAAGTTATTCAGTTCATTGGCGAAAAATCAGCGTTTACTATAAAAAGAAATACAATACATTGCATTTGTAAAATAATGAGTATCTAATACAAAAAAGTGAAAATTAAATTACAATTACTGTGGCGACTGAATTTCTTGACATTTGACTTGCCAACCGCCGGCTAAATGCAATGAATAGCATGAGAAATAATGAATGAATAAATAAATAAAAATAGCAGTTTTGGAATATTTTCCATATTTACACCGCCGAAATTCAAGTAAGTGATTGCGCGGCAGGATTATACGTCGCAATACCTAAATATTTTGACATTTAATATTAGGTGTTTACAGATGTTGCGTTGTGATCGGTTGGGACATGTAGAGCGATTGGACAGAGAAAGAACGGCTGAAAATATTAACGATGCGATTGTTCACGGATGCATAAAAAGAGAGAAGACCGAGAAAGACATTGCATGATTGAATCCAACAAATATTTGAAGATGGACATGTCAAAAGTCGGAATAATCGGCGCGCGTAAAGCTAGAGTTTCCTAGGACAGCGGTGCCCGTATCTTGACGGCCGTAGTGAACGGTGATGCGGTGGACAGCCGTCGTAACGGTGACAAGAGAGTGGTTTCTTACTAAAACGGTGTTGATAACATCCTTAAAAAATAAAACCACTCTCTAGTCACCGTTACGACGGCTGTCCACCGCATCACCATTCACTACGGCCGTTAAGATACGGGCACCGCTGTCCTAGGAAACCCTAGCTTAAAGGAAAGATGTATGCATGTAAAATAAGCGAGAAATTCATGCAAAGACAGAGCGATATGGCGTTTTATCATCTTTGTTTACCGTTACGGGGAAACGGCGAGACGGTTTGTTTGTAAACAACTACTCGTATCTTCTGTTTGGTATTTCGTAATAAATAATAACAGACAGATATCGTCCGAATGTTCCCATCGACAGCGTAATAGGTGGTGGTAGAATCAAGGTAACTTGAGTGTGGTATTATTTCGTAACGAGTTGAGAATGCAAAATGTGTAATAAAACGAACTAGCCGTCAGCCGTCAGAGAAAGGAGAACGATCAACTATAATAATAGAGCCAATAGGTGGACGCCATTTTAATCATAACAGTGAGCTTTTGGTCGGTAGGTGCATATCGAAAGTGTTCGGGTGAAAAGGCGTAACCTTTACTTTCGAAATAACGACTTTTTCCACTGAAATATTATTATACCAATATTTTGGATATAGTCGTAACTATCAATTGATTTTTTCGGCAGGGCATCCAAAAAAGCGTTATTTTAATATATTATTTATTATTTTTACATGAACGGCACAAATTGCCTTAAACATATACATTGAAACATAAATATGATGAAAGAAAAATACACATGTACGTTTTTATATGCATATATTACCTTCTCTTAAATGTTCTTCATCTCTGTTGTAATATGTTAATATAAACAGCTCCCAAGGGCGTTGAATCCAGTCTTTGTCTACAGAAATTGGACGAACTCAAAATTTTGTTGATAAATCCACCTGGTCCACGAAGAAGTATAGAAATTGAAAAAATAACATTATCAGGCGTTGCCTAGTATGTAGGTGAAATAATTCAATTAGATGAATCTCACCCGCATAAATATATGTTTCAGCTCTTTAATTTCACAAACATCAACAGATGAAAGAATCGAAGGAATATAAATGTTCAAATATGGGCAGAATGGTGAATGTTACACAGTGTGTAAGTGGGCACTTAAACCAGGCATTGACAGGTCATAAGCCCTGTAGATGCCTAGACTTCTATATAACCTCAACTTTAAATATAAATAAACTGCTTTCCTGAATAAACGAGATGATTGTAGCAATCTACGCATTTTTTACTGGTTTTTTGCCAGACGAGATTCCATATTTTTTTAACCCCTACAATTTTCAAGAAAAATTTGACTGCTTGTCAATTTATCATCCTATCGAACTTATTTAGGAGAAAAAATTATATTAATATATCAAACATAAAAAAATAGCAATTACCCCCTTTTCGCCGAGTATCTAGTATAAATTTGTTAATTTTAACAATTTACGAAGAACTTCGCTGTAACATTTTAAGAAATATAAGTTAACATTGTTAAGTATTGTTTAAAAAAACACAAATTATGTACATTTGTCAAATGGCCGATTTACATAAGGCAACAAACTGGTAAAAAGACGAATAGTACTCAGTTATTACGGCATAGAATGCTTAATTATTTATGTTAATGATTTGGAAGAACAATCCGACGTACAGAGTGGCACGTAATTTACATCCAACACCTTAATTGAATAAATACAAAATTGTAAATGAACAAAAACATGACTGAACGATCTTATAAGAAACAACTGGACATACGTACATAGATTGATATAGAAATTAAAAGATGAGTGATACTTACATCCAAAAAAATTGGAATGCGAATCTTAGGGACTGGCAATTTCAATCTTTACTGTTTTTGTAAAAATACATTGAGATACCAGTCTGGAAGATGTCGCGAAAGCGATGAAACCGGTCACTGGTTATTCTAAATTTCTGGATTTATTATTTATTATAAAATTAATAGACGATTTATACTTATCAATCAGCTATTACTTTTATAATAAATCACAATGAACTCCACCGATAATTTTCACTAACAAGCTAAAATGTTACGCATACTATTATGATTATTTAGAAACTTCGCTGGTCTGTCTTTTAATCTTGTCTTTGTCGACTGTATGTTTCTATAAAATAAATAAATATATAACATACATGATACATATTCCTAGACCTGTTATCTTTAATAATAATACTCTAGAATTGATTGATTGCGACTGTCCTTTATATTCGCGCACAGGAATTTGAACCTTACTATCATGGTATCAACGCTAAATCAGAGTCATATTCGTCTGTAAAATTTTTAATTTCAAACGGAATCATAATCATCTCATACCGAGGTGGGAAGAGCCGAAAACTGAGGCCCTTAGAGTTGATAAAACGAGGCTAGGGGGGGCGACTATGGGGCCTGGAGGGCCGAATTCTCTAGCATGCTAGATAATTGGTATGAAATGAATAGGATCGGAAATTCGAATATCTAAATTAATATTAAATATTAAACATCAAATAGACTTTAATAAATTTAATAAAATTACGAATTTTATTACCAACTAGATTCTGATTGGATTATATTGCACAAAAAATATCTAGTAAAAATCATCATTAAATTGATATAAACAAATAGACAAAATAAAAAGTAAATATTAACTAGTGTCCGACACAGGTACACTAACATACCCTCTGTTGTGCGAATATACGTTTGTACATTTGCCCTCTTAAATGTATAATAATTAGTATATTATATTGCCTTACAAGTTGTACCACCTAACATGTAATTGAAACACGTTACACATATTATTTATATATTGTAATACTGGTAAAAAAAAATAACGTGTTTTGTCTCACGTCTCGATTTCGATTCCCGACATGGTTGACATGAAATATTAATTTATTCAAAAGTTGTTTTTTATAATGGAATATTTTATACTCCCCGGACTGGCATTTCGACTTTCGGAGCACCGTGTACATTACGAAAGAGCCGTAACAGTAGGCACCAAGTAAATAATACATGGAATATATCACGTGTACTCTACGCTTAGCTAAAAAAGTGAAATTCCCTGTTTCTCTTCTGAACGACAGCTTTGTGTTAAAAACGCGTGCAGCGCAATAAACACAAATATATTTAAATAAAAATACGAGTTACGCGAGCGAAAAACAACGAGAATTTCGGAAGAAGCGCTCAGAAGGAAGGTATTTTGAAATTGTATTATTTTATCCTACATAACGTAGCTGTTTTCGTCATAAATGTAAATTCACTAAGAATCAATAATCACTAGTCAGGTGTAGTTAATGAATATGTGTATTTGAATATGTGCATTGATATATTATTTAATGAAATAAACATATTACTTAATTATGTAATATATTAAGGACGGTTAAAGGCAGCATGCTGAGAATAAAACATTTTGTTACAAGAAGACTACAATTCCTTGCTTAAATGGTCGCATGATATGGGTCTTATAATAAATGCAAAAAAAGACTAAAATTATGCATGTCAGATCCCCTCATGTACCAGCACTAAATCAAATTAATATAGTATCTCAAAGTTTAAACTGTCTAAATAATTGTTTTGTCATATTATGTAACTGAGAAAAAAATGGTGTAGTTAAAGAATATGTGTATTTGAGCATTACTATTGATATATTTTTTTAATGAAATAAACATATTACTTAATTATGTAATATATTAAGGACGGTTATAAGCAGCATGTTTAGAATAAAACATTTTGTTACAAGAAGGCTACAATTCCTTGCTTAAATGGTCGCATGATATGGGTCTTAAAATAAATGCAAAAAAATACTAAAATTATGCATGTCAGATCCCCTCATGTACCAGCACTAAATCAAATTAATATAGTATCTCAAAGTTTAAACTGTCTAAATAATTGTATTGTCATATTATGTAACTGAGAAAAAATTGGTGTAGTTAAAGAATATGTGTATTTGAGCATTACTATTGATATATTTTTTTAATGGGATAAACAAATTACTAAATTATGTAAAAAATTAAGGATAGTTATGGGCAGCATGTTGAGAATAAAATATGTTGTACCCATGAAAACATTAAGACTTATTTATCAATCAATAGCGGAATCAATTATTAGGTATGGTTTAACCAGTTGGGGCCTTTCTTGTAAAACATACATTAAAAAATTCAATCTTTACAAAACTCGGCTCTTAAATCAATTAACAGATCAGCTAGAATGCTAAGGAAGAGGTACCCGAGCTTTTTAAAAAGCCAGGGTGCCTGTCCGTATATGCTATTCTATGGCTCAAATTTGTTCCAAGATATCGATGTTTTAGTCACTACCAGAAAATGTATATACATAATAAATAAATACAAGGCTAGCACAACGTGAAGGCTTGTCAGTACCGAGGTTTGTAAACAAGTATGGCCAAAAAACACTTCATTCTACAATTTCTAAAAATTTCAATAAGATTCCTAAGCAGATCTTAAAAGAAAATGTTGACAAATCTTTTTAGAAAAAAATAATTAAATGGCTAATGCGTAACGTAAACGTTATATTGATTATTATTTTATGTTAACAGTCATCCATTAAATTTTTTTATTTAAATTTTGTGTAAAAAATACGTATGCTTTTAGTACTTAATAATGTTTATATTACTTAATAAATTTAAATAATTTCTTTAACTTTTTTCTTTATAAAGGAAAAATAAGAAACCCGCCGACAAGCCAGTTTCGCGGTTTTATGGGTTTCATTATTTTTCCTTTTATATGTTCTGTTCATGTTTACCTTCTTAAATAAAATATTTTTAATATTCCCGAAAGAATTAACATCTATCCGCATTGGTGTCAATTTTTTTAAAAACTAATTTTTAAAATTATGCAACACAATTTTTTGACCAATTTTATGTATTCGGAGTAGCAGAATAATTTTTTGGCTGTACGAACTCAATAGATAAAAGGTACTGGATATGAGACAATTGTGCCTAAAGGAATCACTAAAACACTTCCGGTCGAACAATAAGGAGAGATCTCAGCAAAAAGTACATACGAGGTTTTCCCAGAGCACGAATTATGTCATACCCAAAACTCGTACGACTTTTGTTTAGAGACATCTCTCCTTTATCGCACCGAGTGTTTAATATTTTGGAAGAGCGTATTAAGCTCTCATAGACAAAAATTATCTTCAAGAGAAAAGTTAAGGACTAGATTTTCCTTAGTGGGAGAGATTTAAGTGGGAAACTCTACAATGAATTTCAGAATGTTTGAGTTTGCTGCTCACCATATTAATGTGCATTTTTTTTTTATTTTGTTATTTTTATGTTTCTGATCCAATATAATATTTGTGGTGATATAATCGTTTGTCTGTGTCAACAAATTACTCATCCCAATTCAACACAGGACTTTTAGTCCCATGTAGTTGGGACGTTTGTCTTAAAAAATGTGTCATAAGGTACTCGTAAGTAAATAAACAAATATTTATACAAAACAAAATATACCCATTTTTTTTCTTCTTTTATTTATTTAATATTTTGAAAAACCCACATCAAAAATGGAGAACATTTAAGAAAATGAAATACGGAAGTCTAAGCATTTACAGGGCTTATGACCAGTCACAGGCTAGTTCAACGAATATTTGGACAAACTCAAAATACGTACCGTTAAGTATTTGCTTTCCCCTTACAGACAAAACATACAAAATGCAGACAAAATTGAGTCAAAATACATTATTGGTTTATTTATTAATCAAAGGCTCCATGAAACTTTCAAAATAACATTTTATACAAGTCTCTACAGATCTGTCTCTAATAAAAATATAAAAACCTGCGAACCAGCCAGTCTCACGGAGTAGCGGATTTTTATTTATTTGATTGTTCGAATCTTAATATTTTTTAAAAAAGAAAAAATATACCTGTTTTTAAACAATCATAAAACAACACGATACAGAAAAGGTAAGATTTCTTTGGAACATTCGGTTTGATATAAAAAAATAATTCATTATGTATTTTACGAACGTACGACATTGTAGAATGTAGTTACGATAAATATATTTATTTAATGTTCTACATACCAAAACACGTATTGCGGGCTGCTGTTATAATGATCTAATAAATGGCATTTTAAATATTTAAAGCATTTACTTTGTAGTTAAACATTTTACTGAATGTTATTCAATTTTTGTATATAACCACTTACCGACTTTTCTACGTCTACCGGTTTCGAGACGTACCAGTCTCTTCGTCAGGAAACTAATTAAACTAACATACAAGACCCAGTATACCCTGTCACCATAGTTGTTGCACAAAAATAAAAAGCCGTTGTATACAAAATATGAAACTCTCTTTTTTCAACTATTTCTCTCACGACAAAAAATATGTTTTCATAACCTAATCAGTGCATATAAGGGTTGCTTATTAAAATGCATAGCGTGTCAGTTTTTTATATTTGTGCAACAACTATGGAGAAGGGGTATAGTTAGTTTTGCATGTCGGTAAAAAGTCGGTAAGTGGTTTATACAAATATTTAATAACATTAAGTAATTTATTTATTTATTAGTTTATACATACATTGTTACAAAAATATCACAAAACACACTCTGGCAAATTCTGCTTGTACTAGGATTAGGCTCAGTTTATAAAGGGTCGGCAAGCCAGAAATATTAGTATGCCTAATGTTGCAATCGGTTCCTATATGGGCAAATGCCTGTTCTAAGAATAAAGCAATCGGTGTACCGATTCAGTGCCCTATGCATCATTAGATGCGGTAAGGGAATGATGATGATGATGACGGCACTGAAATTGGATGCATGCGTTAGCAAAAACTATTATAGACGAATTAAAATATGTACCTTAAAGGAAAAACCAACGGAGCAGCGTTGCCAACCTCCATCAAGCTAAAATCGGTATATTCCGAAAAATAAATCTGTAGATTACGGTAAATTCGTTATCAGCTGGAATTGTTTCACAAAAAGCGAGGAGTAGCTGGTGATATGTTATAAACAGATGTTTACAAATCGGTAGTTACTATCGGATTCGGTTGATTGCTTCCGAAATCGGTAGATCTACGGAAAAATCGGCAGGGTTGGCAACGCCGCACGGTAGTCACATTAAACGAAATGATCAGAAAAAAAGATTTTGTGATTGTCTGATTTCCAAAACATCGTAACTTCTGAACCAAATGAGACGATCTCAATCTATAAAGCACTTTCAATGTAAACTAATGATTAATTTGATAATAATAGAACCACTTGAACCAGCCATTGACAGGTCATAAGCTCTGTAGATGCCTAGACTTCTATATTATATTATCTTAAGTGTTGTTCATCTCTGTTGTAATATGTTAATATAAACAGCTTCCCATGGAGTTGAATCCAGTCCTTGTCTACAAAAATTTGGACAAACTCAAAAAATTGTTGATAATAAATAGTACGTTTTGAATTAGCTTATCTGGGACCACCGATATTTTTTGCTTCAAAACAAAGACTTTGAAAATGTTTATTTCAACTTAAAAAAGCATTCATATGAAGCAAGTGGACTTTTTATTTTTTAATTTCTTATTGCGATATTCTCTGCATTTTTAACTTCAAAACGGTAAAAAGTGGACTCCTGTGTTTTATCCTCTAAGGTACAGAAATAATGGAACGCCTGAAAATATTACTCATCCTACTTTATAAAATATGTCGACGCGCGGACAAGACTAAAACCCGGAAAGATTTAACAAAATTCTACATGAAATGGTACGTGCGCGCCTATTTCATTTATTACTTTGAAAAGACCGCCTTTATGTAAATATAAACATTACTTTTGGGCCTTGACGAAGGAGCACTTGTGTTGAAAATATGGGCGTCATATTATTTTAATTTGAGATCTAAAACTATTTTTTTTTTACTATGTAATCACTAATGTTGATCAATATTAAATTATTCGCTAGTGTGAGAAAAGTTAATTTCAAGATACAGATATATCTGGACCAAGTGAAAGTGTGATAATAACTAAAAGCAAACATTTCGTTTTGTTCATCGGAGGAATGTCTTACGTCACAACGTTTTAGGAAGACAAAACGGTATAAAAATGAAGTCGACAGATGAAAAGTCATACAGCCGGCTAATTCTGTTACAATTTCGTTTCGTAAATTCGTTCGTTCGTCATATATCCATCTCACTATTACGCAATCAAAATCGTATTTCGCTCGTAATTGAACAACTTTTAGAATAAGGCCACAGGCTTGTAGATAACGGCGACATAACCGTGTTATATAGGAGTAGTTGCACATTATTAATTCAATATGTACCAATTAATTTTTTATTAAAATGCTTTATTCAGAATATGTTTCGACACTTACTGCACTTTTTAAAAATATAATCAAAACATAACATATTTTAAGAAAAATATTTTTTAAAAGGTTTCGAAAGTAGGTATAAAATATTTATTTCAATTTTATTTATCGTTAAACTTCTTACCAATAGTCCTTAAAATGTAAGATGGTTAGAATGAAAGCTGTCAAACTCAAATCAATAGTGATGAAAATTACTGATCACTGATCAAGTACCGATCAAATCGATTCTATCAGTTTTTTCATGCTAACATGAAACTCTGTTTCCGAAAATTGATTAAAAAAACGCAAAAACAAGCCTATTATAGTGTGATGAATACAATTATTCACCAAAAGTAAGACATTTATACTTTTTTCGTGAACATTATCAAACGATTTTTTTTTATTCGATCAATTTGTCCCATCTCTAACGTTTTTGCAAAATGATGTAACCTTGTAAGAACGTCGTTAATAATTAGGTGTATTTTAGTTTTTTTTTGGGTTAAAAGCTGATTTCATATATTTATGTTGATTTATTTGTCAAGAATTGTATAAAAAAAATAAATTAACTTACCAAATACGAATGATTTTTCATGTGTCAATATAAATCACTCCTTAGACGTTACTACAAAGTTATGTCGTTAGTTATTCTGACAACTGTCATTCTAATCATCTTACATTTTAAGGACTATAGTTCTCTCCTATACACGTTTAAAATTATTATTTTTATTCGTTCTACTGGCTCTAGTACTGTTAATATATTTCTACTTATTTTGATGTAAATAGCTGTAAAAATCACAAATAAATCAAATAAAAAAATATAAAAATATATCAGGGAATAAAACAGACACAACTTATGTTAACACTGAATACAAATTTAGGTATGTATAAAATGTAAGATTGCCCACAACTGCTGGAGAAAAATAAAATTTGTATCCCGCAACGTACAACTCGGCTGTAATAATTGTTTCCTATTTCAAGCACAAATCATAAGAATGCATCTTTTCCTAGAATCCTAAATTATTATAACACCTTTTTTATAGAAATCTTCATTTTATTTCATCACTCTAAGCAACTATAAAGAAAATGCTAAAACTTTAATTGCAAATAATAATTACAATTCAATCTAACTGTACCCAATTGAAGGTTTAACATTCTTTATTTTCTTGAATACTTTTACATTATATTTTATTTATTTTCTCTTGTTTGAAGAAAAAAAGAAAAGAAGACTGATCTGGGGTTACTCCGTGTGCATCCGATAACCAATAGATTTTTTAAAGACAATTAACAAAAAAAAACTGAAAATATTATTATGTTATTATTCTTTATTATTGTTATGTTTTATTTTTTACAAGTGGAATTACAAGGAGTGGCTTTTCACGGGTACGTTTTTTTGAATATTTTTTTTGCATTGTATTAACTTAATATAGAAAACTAAAATTTGCCTACAATTTTGGTTTATTTGAAAATATTGTACTTTTTTGTTACAATGACTGTTCTTTTCTTTTAATAA
This sequence comes from Micrasema longulum, assembly GCF_059751315.1. Classification (NCBI taxonomy): domain Eukaryota; kingdom Metazoa; phylum Arthropoda; class Insecta; order Trichoptera; family Brachycentridae; genus Micrasema; species Micrasema longulum. Next base: position 217,585 of record NW_028278176.1, on the reverse strand, counting down.
ATAAATTACAATTGCGAACGGCACTTACACTAGGACAGGCCCCCGATCTGGAGCTGAATACCGGTGGTTGGTGGAAACTAAGTCTATGATGCGGCACACTTTTAACAAAATAAACGCGCGATTTACTACACGAGGTCTAAAAAAGATACTTAGGTGGGAAGTGAACAGTTGTGGTGGGTACAAAGGACGTTAAAGTTGTGACAATAATTTAAAGAATGTACGCCCACATAATTCGAAACCAGAGATGAATATGATTGCTTTTGTTACTCGTGTACTATTTAAGATTTTAAGATAAAATCAAATACAAAATAACCTGAAATGTGGAAAGATTTGTCTGAGGTATAAGACCAATCGACTTTCTTCCGTGTAACTAATCATGAAAACGATGTTGTTATTTGTTCCGCACCTAATAATCAAAAGGCCCTTCTCAAGCTTTTACAGAGGTGAAAAAATTGACAAGATTTTATTGTCTACTCAATTTGAAAATAATACATTTCACGGAACCACTAAAAAGAGAAATCGCGGATGTCTTGATTTGTATTTCGATCACGATCGTTTCATTATTTTAACTAGGCTCGCGAGGATAAGTTTGCCACTAAACTTGTAGATAGATATGGAATACGATCAATTTTCTTTTGAGAAAGGCAATAAAATGTGTAACAAAAATAAATATCACGAAAATTTAGAGTTTTTAATATTTAAAATTTAACTTACCGGTACGCATCAGGAAGATCAGGAAACGGGATACAATGATTTGAATAGATAAAAACGGCTGTAGAAGTCGTACCTGGAACAAATATATTAAAAATCAGCAAAAAATAAACGAGGATGTCCAGCGCCACAAGAAAAATATAAAAAAATAGTTTATAGCCTTAAAATTAAACTTGAAAAAGTAAAATTATTTTTTTTGGCACAAGTGTTCCGTGGAACTCTCAAAGTACCACCCCCTACAACTCAAGCGTGTCCCTAGCAGTAGTTTCCATAAAAACGCTTATTAAAGCTGGAGAAAATTGTCGAAAAATTAAATTAAAAAAGCATCGACAAAATAGTATTTTTTGATTATAAATTCGATAAGTAACCCCCTAAAAGGGAGAGTCCTGAGGAATACTTGTGCCAAAAATGATTTTTTTTTGTTTTTGTGATCATTTTTATTTTTAGTATTCTTCAATAATATGAATGCTTCCTTTCTCCATTATGTTGTATCCCGACGTAATACAAAGTTTTTGGCCTTAAAGAGTTACGGATACGTTATCATGTTTTTGTAATGTGTATATTTGAATGAATAAATAAATAAATACAATACAGTATTTTTTTAGGATGATGTTTTTGTATTGCCGAATATTTCTTGGGCATAGAAATGGAATGATAAATGGTATCGAAAATCTTTTCTAAACCGTACCAAAAAAACGTACCTATGTCGTCATCATTCGCAATGAGAAACGATCTTCTCTACGCTTGATTTCCATTTTTGAGGATTTTTACCCGAGAGAACCCATGGCAAAAACACTCGTCCTGGGTTTTGGTTATATTTAAAACACAGAACCGTATTCGTCATCCGCTCGGACACATAATTGAATCTCAAGCTATGTCTAAATTACACACTGTAAATTTTATCGGAATTTCATTTATTGATAGCACCAAAAAGTCACAAATTTTCATTTCGTTCATATTCAATATTATTTACTTACTTTCAAATTCATCGCATAACTTGTTTACCCGTGAAATAAAATCTCCAATTACTCAAATTAGCAAAAAAACATAATATAAATTTAATATCTACGTGATAATAAAAAAATGTGAAGAAAATAATTCTAAAACGCATAAGAAAATATCAACGCTAAAATTTCTAAATGACTGATACTGAAAGTGAATTTTGCAGAAGAGTTAAGATTTTTAAAATGAAAAATAAGCACTGCTATTTCAAAATGTTATTAAATATTTGTAAATAATCACTTACCGACTTTTTTGTGCCTACCGGTTTCGAGACATACCCGTCTCTTTGTCAGAATAAAAATTAAATCAACATGCAAAACCCACTATACACCTTCACCATAGTTGTTGCACATAAATATAAAACCAACATGACACGCATTTTAATGAGCACATGCACCGATTAAGATAAACATGGACTGATTAGGTTATGAAAACATTTTATGTTATGAGACGGGTACGTCTCGACACCGGTAGACATAATAAAGTCGGTAAGTGGTTTTATACTAAAAAAATTAATATATAAGATGTAATTAAACATTATCTTTACCACTTTTATGTCATTCAATTATAAGTATACAAAAAAAAATCTTATTTTATTATTGTTTTTTTTGCATTTTTTTAATTATTAATATTACATATAATACAAAAAGTACATATTATACTCCCAGGAGTTATTAAAGAAACTCATTTGGGAACGTACATAAAAAAAAACATTTTTGTGACAATACATAATATAATACATACAATATTTTGAGTTTGTCCAAATTTTTGTAGATAAGGACTGGATTCAACTCCCTGGGGAGCTGTTCATATTAACATATTACAACAGAGATGAAGAACATTAAGGAGAAGGTAATATAGAAGTCTAGGCATCTACAGGGCTTATGACCTGTCAATGGCTGGTTTAAGTGGCCACTTTACACACTGTGTAACATTCACCATTCTGCCTATATTTGAACATCTATATTCCTTCAATTCTTTCATCTGTTGATGTTTGTGAAGTTAAAGAGCTAAACCTAAAGTTAAAAAGCTAAAGCTAAAGTTAAACCAGCCATTGACAGGTCATAAGCCCTGTAGATGCCTAGACTTCTATATTACCTTCTCCTTAATGTTCTTAATCTCTGTTGTAATATGTTAATATAATACATAGTTAATACATCCGAAATAATAAGAAAACGTTATATAAAAAACATAAAACACAATATTTTACACCATCTGTATAAATTACATTAATAAATATCACTATTAAAAAGATTGAAGTAATATTTTTAAATTGCGACACTTCTGGATTTTTTATTCGATTTTTCGTGTTTTAGCTTATTTAGGTATAACTCGTTTGCTAAAAAAGAACGAAAAAAACTGAAAATGGCAAATAAAATCGAAAGTAGTTATAAATCTATGGAATATGAAAATAGTAGATTAGATCTATACATGGTATCTATTGTAAAATCTTCTAAAAAATACTTGCAATAAACAAATCAAATTTACAGCAAGGAAAATAGACTCATTACTTCAGGATCAAACGCATAATACTTGTGTATAAAAAAAAAATAATTTAAAAACTTATTAAATCCCCCCCTCCCCCTAGGTGAACCGAGAACATAAATATTGCGAGCGTCCCGGCGCCGCTTCAGTTTTCCTTCGGCCGTCAGTCGCGCTGTACGTCCGGCGTCCTCCCGCTGTAGGTTAGTTCGAATATGGAACACGGAACGCCTTACTCCGAAATCAAAAGTGTCTTGCTATAATAATAACCTATGAAAGTGTTCGCGGATCGGAGAAAGCTGCAGCCAATTGCAGCGGTTCTAAATTGCAAAATTGAAATTTGTATTCTCACTGTTGAAAAAAAATCAGTGCTTTATTTTCTCGGCGGTATTTAATAAAAGTTACTTTAATAAAAATTTTAAAATCCTCAAAAATTTATATTTTTCCTAATTATATTTGAGTGCTTATAAATAAAATTACTGGAAGATTTTTTTAATTACAAAGTGTTTCAACCTTCGATCAATCTTAAAAATGTTGATAAAAAATATTAAGTGCAACGATTCTAGATTATATTTGATTTTAAAAATATTTTCCTTATTTCAGTTTCAGTACTACAAAACAGCATTTTTTTTTATAACACATTATAATTAATAACTCACTAAAGACTTTTCGGTAGGACAATTTTTTTTAGGACGGGTTCACTTTACACAATTAAACATTAAATACATTTATTTATTACCATACAGGAATCACTATAAGGTCTTAAACAGGTATTTCTTCGGTTTTTTTTTTAATTGAAGATCTTCTATGTTAATGATGTTTTTCGGGAGATCATTGAACAGCCTTGGAATAACGCATTCCAACTATTTTAAAGACGAGGGATGTATTTTCGCCATAGGGGTGATTAAGGATATTAAAAAAACTTATTTTGTGTTTGTTCCAAATAGGACGATACTAGAAAACATGTATTAACATAATGTTAAAACGGAGACGGAGAACATTACGAAAAGGAATATGTAAGTCTAGATATTTACGGAGCTTACAGCTTGTTCTTAGCTGGTTTAAGTGACCGTTTTACATACTGTGTAACATTCACTTTGAGCCTATTTTTAACATCGATATTGCTTCAACTATCTGATGATTTTTGTGAAGTTAAATAGCTACAACCTTGATTGATATGGGTGAGATTTATCTGACTGCATTATTTCACCTACATACTAGGCAATGCCTGCAAATATTTTTTAATCGTTTCCTGTTTCGTTCGCATTTACTTCATATATGTATTTCGTCATAATCCTAGTCCTATATTTACAAACTTACAATAATAGTAAAGAGTGTAGAAAAATAAAACTCTTGCCGTACAAATGTTGCAAATTGTAATATTTACAAATGAAAATTATTTCAAATTAAAAATTATAAAATGGGAATTTGCAACATAGGTTATATAGGTATCCATGTTGTCAATGTTGACTTTAATTCTTAAATAAATAAAGAAATAGATAAATCGGCGTTATATTGTGGAATCCGGGATCATTAAAATTCACGACACAACGTTTTACCTCGTCTTTTCTAAAATATATTCGGATTTAGTGGAAAAATAAACCTGTCAAACACTTAAAGTTTTATATAGTCTTCGGCGAAGTTACGTTACAATAAAAGATCAAATGATTATAAACGTGCTTACATTTTATTTACTTCGTAGAATTCCATTGCGAGTTTTAAATGCCAAGATCGGAGCATTCCGATCTTTTTTTTATTTTTCTGTTTCGTAGCAAAATATCTAATTAAAATAAAAGTATCCAAAAAGTTAATAGTACAAGACCAAAATTGTGAGATTTTTAAATTTGACTACGTCCTTTAAAAAAAATAGCCAATAGCCGAATTCTAAAATCGGTTGGACTATTTATTTGATGTGATTTTAAACAATACAATAAATACGATTCTGCTTAAAAGAAATACATTATTTAAAATATTTTATTAAAATGTGGTATTCCACTACCGGAGGTAGTGATCAAAAAAACAAAAGTTGAACTAACATCTAAGTAACTCGTTGTGAATATTTATTTATTCTACTATGATTATGATCGTGTTGTGGTCCCGTGGCTAGTGTCTCGAACTCACGGCTCCAAGGTTCGAATCCCACTCTTCCCCAACTTGATTCCATTTTCTAATAGTGAGTTATTTACAACTCATTGAAAATGGCCATCAAAATGAAATATTTAGGTGAATCATAAGAACGCAAATAATTATTAAAAAAAATAATTTACCACTGGATTTCTCAATGAGGAATACATTATAAGTAAATAACATTTTTTTTATGACATCGAAATACTTTATTTAATAAAGAAATAAGTTAATTATAATTATAATTATTATTTTGAATCGGGTCGTGGTCCTGTGGCTAGTGTCTCGGACTCACGGACCAAAGGTCCGTGGTTCGAATCCTACTCCACCCCAACTTGATTCCCATTTTCTAATAGTGAGTTATTTACAACTCGTTGAAAATGGTTCTCAAAATTAAATATTTGCGTAAATCATAAGAACGCAAATATTTATTTAAAAAAATACTTATACACTTGAACATTTTTATTTATGCCGATTATTTGATTTAATAATGATTTATTTTAACTCATCTGGAAGTCCCGACTAAGCACGGATTTTATTTCTAGCGAGTCAAGACACGATTTCTATATAGAGTCGTGTATGTATTGTAAAGAACCGAAACAAAAAATAAACAAAAAAAAAAAAACATTATTTACTCGATGTAAATTTATTGGGGGTATAATTACCGGCATACATAAATTATTATAGTAAGATCCTTTGGGTTTTCAATAAACCAGAATGAATATTAAATTAAAATTAACTTTATTACACCAAAAAAAATAAAAGAAAATATTTAAGGCGTTAAGTTGGGACAACATATCAGGTCAAGAACCCTAGATATTATGAGGGCATAATACTCTCTAATAGTCAGAGTATTTGCCACTTAAACATGGTTTCACCGATATGAAAGATGTCGATCTCTAAAGTGATAATGTTCAGCTGCCTGACAGCTCTTCCAATCGGCATAACCAAAGCCAGGTTGGTTCTGGAAGCCGGGAGGTAAAACAGTAAGTGCTGACACTGTCGGAGATGTCCATCAGCATCATTAAACTTTATAGTCTCCAAAATGACCGAGTTCTTGATTGAAGATCAGTCGGTGTGAATACCTCTCTTCAAAGTTGTAAACTTTTGGTCCCCAACAAGCCCAAGAGGGATACAGTGGGATAGAGCCATGTAGAGATACCTGGGTTTTTTTTTCTGAACCCTCTCCAACATGAGATATCTCGCCTCCTGTCAGTTTTGACATCATCATGATTCCCGTATCCGCACCCAACGATGAATGGGACACTGCATTAGTAGACCAATCCCAGCATACGTCGATCATTTGTTACATGCAGACAAGATGACCAGTTTTGCGCTTCAGTTACCAGTCCAGTAGCTCAATCACAAATGACTATCGACGTGATAACATTTTCTCATCATGGTTGTCTGTCGTATTTGCTATCACAATGAAACATGCGTAAATGTTTTCCATCGTGATTATCATATTTTTAAATATTGTCACATTTTAACCTGATGCTTGGCAACACCTAGTATTAAATGTCAAAGTATTTACGGTTTACGACGTATAATCCTGCTGCGCAATCATATATTTGAATTTCACCGGTGTAAATATGGAAAATATTAAGAATAAATTAAGGAAGAAGTAGACAAACGCACTTATTAGTAGATTTACGAGACACAATTAGAAAAGATACCGATAGTTTAGAATATTGAAAATAAGCTATTTTTTATCGTGGCTCTGTTTGATTGTACGCGGCGCGCATGTATCAAAATAATCTATGTTCAATTTACTAACTTCAAATAAGTCGAACGAGGACAGCATGTTTTTTTCTTGACGTGTTTCGTTATTGTGTGCAAAACTGAACATGAAAATCAATGGAGATATCCTTTTCAAACACTTGCAGAAATCGATATCAAGTTCTGCTTGAAGGAGCAGCACTGGACATTTTTTTTTTTAATTACATGAAACGGATATTGAGAATAGTTCGCGAAGGGAATTTGTATTGGAACGTTTTTTAATTAGATAGTTGTACAGAAAATATCAGAAATAATAAAATAATAATAGTAATAACTTAACGACTATAAAATATTTAACGCTATTACATTATTAATTAAGACTTAATGGTGACAATTTAGCTACGAACATGCACCCGTCTGATGGATGATCTCGGCGATGCACCGTTTTGCCATAATACGGCTCGAGATATTCTCTTCATATGATATTTGAGATCAATTTTAATAAAGCTTCCTAGCCAATCGGCAACTCGGTGTAACCATAGAAAAGTTCTGATTTACATTCCATAAAACATTTAAACGGCGATTATCTCAGTTCGCGCTTTTTTGAGATGTATCGATTTGTCATCAGACGGGAGCGGGAATGTTTATATTTAAGGGAAACCATCGCCATCTCACGAAACAAAGCGACAGACCCAGCATCCCTAATTTTATTCGGGAACTCATAACACTTCTTTTATCTTTTATGCTACAGGGCTGCGATCGCAAACGCTATCTTCATCGGTACATATGGAAACGGTATAAACTAACATTGATATTTATCAATATGTTTCTTTTTTGGGTGATACCGTGTGTGTTAGATTTGTTCCGACGTTTCGGATACCATCGCAGGAGCCATCTTCAGGGTAAACTGAGTGTTTTGTTGAAAAAAGTGTGTGTTTAAGTACTAGTCACTTGTACCGTGTCGCAGTCGGCAATACACGGACACCCAAATAACATAAACAAAGACGACGGGCTAAAATTAAACTCAACATGGTTCCCAGCACTACATACTGCAAAAATGAATAGAAATGTGCCTACTGCCGACTGCGACACGGTACAAATTACGAGTACATAAACACACTCTTTTTTCTACTAAACAGTCAGTTTACCCCAAAGATGGCTCCTGCAATGGTAGCCGAAACGTCGGAACAAATATAACACACACGGTATCACCTAAAAAAGAAACATATTGATAACAGTGACCGTGAAAACCTTCGCACCTATTTAATCGATATTTATGTACGAAAATGTATATTTTTGTATGAAAATTCAAATCTTCGTCAGTAACCTGTGTTAAACAAACGTATTCTATTTTTTATACAGAAAACATAATTTTATTTTGCAGATAAAATTGGAGATAAATTTTTACTTCCCATTAGAGTACGGACCCAGAATGTTCAGAGTTACCTTATTCTTGAATTCTTAACATGGCAAGGCATTGCTGGTTTAAATAATTACTTACTACAGACTTTGTTCACTCCCAATTCTGTATTGACAATAAAAATATTAGCATTCACATTTCTTTAATTCTTCCGTCTATTGATTTTTACACAAGTAATATATTTTCTAGACAGATTATTCAAAAAAAAAAACAACAAATGTTTACGGAACTTGATCCGTATTATATATAGAATGTAAGCAATTGAATATTTCTCAGAAATATATTTTTTTCATATGATATAAAATTCTAATCGGCTAAGCGAACAAATACCGGCGAATCTTTCATCGTTCCATTGTAATTGAGAGCCAAGTCAATATAACGACATTATTTTTATAAATTTATTTATATAAGATCATTTCGGCACATCTAAAACTAATCAACGTGTTATTACATCAACATACTAGTTCCTAACAATTTTAAGCGTAAATAAATAAATAAACTTAAAATACTTATTTAACTATTAACTCGCGGAGTTTTAATAACATTTGAAGGGTACACGGTAAATAACGGACTTATGCAATTTTTTCGATTTTCGATATATTAATGTCACTTTTTTACCACGAATGAGTGCAATAGAATATAACATTCAAAACTTTGAAAATATGACTCCTTTTCTTATTAATGGAGAAAAAAAATCCGGTTGGTTAACAAACAGTAAAAAATGTAACGAAAAACCTAATGAGCTCGAGTATTTTTTTTAAACTAAAAGTAAACGTTTTTAAAACATATAAGTTTGTAAGTGAAAATTCTTGATGGAATTTCATTGTAATTTATTATATAAATAAAACACAAGTGATGCTTTAATCCACAAAATTGGAATATCCATACAATAAAACCACACTCACGAAGGATGGGACACTAAAAATAAAATAAAATACTTAAACTCATTAAAATAGCATTATTTCAACTCATTAGTTAACCCAAAGAAAATTTGTTGATAATGATCCTTAAGATAAAAATAACTTTATTTAATTTACTTACATATAACTTTGAATTTTCTATCCTTACCTCTGTTTTGTATAAATACATTTAACACTTCAAAAAAGATATCAGTCTCGAAGATATCGCGAAAGCGATGAAACCGGTCACTGGATATTCCAAATTCGTGGATTAAAGTATCACTCGTGTTTTATTTATATAATAAAAGTAGACGTTTTCGTTAATTTTTTTTGAGATTATATTTAAACATATATTTTATGATCCTGGGTCTTAAGTACTCCATATTTAAGAGAATTACCAGCAGAGATTTACAAACAAAAAGAAGTGTTAAAATTCTCTTGCACAAAATAGTTAAAACACTGCAAGTTCGAGAATTGCTGTGGCTTTGCATCAGTTTAAAACAATCAAATAATGATAATGTCAAAATTTCTCTCAAACATAACCATAGTGCACGCTTCACCGTACAATAGTGTTTTAGTAGTCTAAACAATATGTAAAAAGAACTGTTCATTATTTAGTACCTAGCATTTTCAATTTATTGCGGATAGAACTTAAATTTAACACATCATGTAACTAGAACAAAATAAGAGAGTTGCTTTTCGATTAAACGTTTCTAAAGGATACTTATTAAACTAGTTTATGTGTAAAAATTTTTTTCAATTATACATAAATATATATTTTATTTTTTTCTTAAGTTAGCTTATATTAAAACTAATATAAACTATTATGTACATTTACATCATCTATATATATTTACATTTCCTTACAGTAACTTATACATTTATTTTTAAATTCTTTCAGACACTTTTCATTCTTCATACATTCAGGCATCTCATCATACATTTTTAAACCCTTATACATCAAACAATTTTGCGACTCAGCTCTTTCCAATAATGGTAGTCTTATTTTATCCTTTTGTCTAGTAGCATATTCATGACAATTTTTGTTTAAGACAACTTTATCCTTAAAATATTTTGGTAATTTATCGTGAAAAAATTTATGTATAAATATCAACATATTAAATTTAAGTCTCCTTCTTACAGATAACCATTTTAGTTCATCTCTCATTTTTTTTACATTGCTATATTTATTTTTCTTAAGAACTATTCTCATCGCTTTATTTTGTAAAATTTCTAGTTTATTTAAATTTCCTTCGTTTGCTAAAAATAATATTGTTGAGCAGTAATCTATATGTGGAAGAATGATTGTTTTGTAAATTAGTTCTGCAGTATCTTTATTTAATTTATTTCTCAATCTACTAAGGAAACATATTTTTTTTGATATTTTTTTATTAACGTGTTCAAAATTTGCATTTAATGTCAATTTTGAATCAAGTATTATCCCCAAATATTTCATTTCATGAACCTTTTCTATGGTTTCATTATCAATAAGTACATTCATCCTTGGGTTTGGCTTTTTCCTTCCTAACTCCATGTATTTTGTTTTTCCAACATTAAGCTGAAGTTTATTAATTTTGAGCCACTCAGATATTCTGTTTAAGTCAGATATATGTTCTTTCTTGTATTACAATATATATACATATATATATATTTATGTATTATTTGTATGTACTATATATTTCTGATCTTTCCGACTGTTAATTATTGCTGTAAATTCATTATTTTTATGAATTTAGGTAATATTATAAAAGTTTCCAATAATATAAATCTTCACCAACAAGCCACAGAAAGTGGATTGGTGGGATTTCAGTTTTTTGTAAAAAAAAAAAAAAATGTTAAAAGTGTAAAATGTATATTCATGTTGACAAATATTTATTTATGCAAATATTTTTATTCATTATATATATGGCCTAAGCCAATTACAACAGTTACATGAATAAACATATGTACAATAAAAAGAACATAAAACTATGAAGCAATGACTAACGCGGGCAATAAAATAATGGTGTACAATATATTCATTAACACTATCAACATATAAGACTTCGGGCTAAACCATGTCCTTCCATATTCATCCAAGATCTATACCAAAGAATTCCAAGTTGTGTGACGAATTGACTTAACTACAAATGGTGAACATTGGGAAATAAAAACAAAAGGTGTTCTGAAAAGATTTTATAAATAGCAGATTTTGACTTCTGGTAAAACGGTTGTGAACACGAAAAGAAACTGATTGCAATAGAGATGGGACGCAACATAATTATGTACATATATTAGTTACTTTATTAAATACAAGACCCCAGTATCCCAAAAACGAGATTTTTCATCTTCTTTTTGCTCTCCTGTAAAATTTATGCTTGGTTAATGAGCTCATTTTCGCCGTGTACCCTTCATTTTCGATGAACAAAAAAACGTGTAATAATTTGAAAAATTGAAGACAAGATAAAAAAAAACAGCGGGAGATTTGAAATTAGAATATCGCCACGTGACACTTCGCCGACATAAATATCGCTAAGCGCTCTGTGGCTCGGGGCAAAAGAGCGACGCGGAATCGATTGCGTCAATGCGCGCAGCGTGGTCAGGATAAGCGCTTTGGCATTAAGTGCCCGGCACAAAAACCGTATTTCGCTGTTGCGTCACTGACGATTTGACCGCTTTCCACCGACCTGCTGTGAACACGTTGCGGCTACTTGGGATGTTAGTATTGCGTCAGAAGTAACCAAGCTGTGGCGCGCGTCAACCTTCGTCCGATTGCTGGGTCGGTGAGTTGGGGTCTTTTATTTTCGCGCGCATTCCACTCCGAGGTATCGAGAGAAGGCCGGCAGGAGCATACATTATATGTATTTATTTTTTTATTAAAGAAGGTAAAAATATGAACAGCAAATATAAAAGGAAAAATAATGAAACCCACTAAACCACGAAACCGCGAAACCGGCGTATCAGCAGGTTTCTTATTTTTCCTTTACAAAGAGAAACGTTTGAGAAATTATATAAATTTAAAAAGCAATATAAACATTATTGAGAACTAAAAGCATACCTAATTTTCACACAAAATTTATTTTTAAAAATTAAAATAGATGACATTTAATGATAATCAATATAAAGCTTTTTTACACATTAATCATTTAATTATTTTTTCTTAAAAGCTTTGTCAACATTTTCTTTAAAAATCATCTTGGGAATCTTATTAATTTTTTTTTAGTAATTGTATAATGAAGTGTTCTTTGGCCATACTTGTTTACAAACCTCGGTACTGACAAGCCTTCACATTGTGCTAGCCTTGTATTATGTGTAAGTAAATCACTATCAAATCTATATCTAGTAACAAATGAGCCATAGAATAGCATTTACAGACCGGCACCCTTGCTTTTAAAAAAGTTCGGGTAACTTTTCCTTATCAAGTCTAGGTGATTTGTTTATTAATTTAAGAGCCGAGGTTTGTAAAGATTGATTTTTTTAATGTTGGCTTTACAAGAAAGGCCCAAACTGGTAATACCGTACCTAATAATTTATTCTGCTAATAACTGATAAATAAGTCTTAGTGTTTTTATTGGTACCAAATATTTTATTCTAAACATGCTGCCTATAACTGTCCTTAATCTTTTACACAATATTTTTATCCCATTTAAAAAAAATATCAATAGTAATGCCCAAATACACATATTCATCAACTACACCAATTTTTTCACAGTTACATAATATGACAATACCACTATGAAGACAGTTAAAGATATGAGATTATTATTATTATTATTATTTTATGTAGTAACACTTCCAACCGGTAGAACACGATGACCAAGTTTGGTCGAGTCAGTCCCCTCCTCAAGCGAGCGCACAGCCACAAACTCGGAAGGGTCAGATTTATTAAAAGGGCGGCCTCCGTGGTGTAGTGGTCAAGACGCTTGACTCACGCACGGAAGGTTCCGGGTTCGATTCCCGGTGAGAACGACACACGCTGCTTTACATATGTCCACACTGATGATTAAACGTCGAACAGAAGGGCTTTATACATATAAGGGCGGTCCAGCTCCCAGCCTCGCCAATTCATTAAAAGAAGGACGCTAAGTTGAAGTGACAGAAAAAAATCCGAGTACGTCATATTTTTTATTTTTTTTAACTTCAGTAAAATCTCATCACTTGGCAAGTGAACGAAATTTCAAAAAATCGCTTTAAAATATTCAGAAAATATTTTTATTAAAAAAACACAGTTTTTAAAACACTGGTAACATTAATCTAAGTGCCGAAGGCAATCTTCCTTAGAACAAGATATTGTTCTTTGAGGTTTTATTAAAATACAATAATTATAATCTTAAGTAATTTAAAGTGACTACGGTACTTACTACCTTGCAGACGTAATAGATAAATTAAGATGAAGGCTTCACATTCATGACTTTTATTTTTGATAAATTATTCATCTTAAATGCCATGTTAAAAAATATGAAGGTCGATTAAAATAGGACAATATTTATTCAGTTATAAACGACCTCGTAAATTTATTATATTATAAAAATTAAGAAATCGAACACTAATTTTGAGCAGATTTATTTCAATATTTTTGTAGAAATTTGTTTGATAGGTTTGGTGTTCGATTGAAATTTAAAGTCGCTCATAATGATAGAATTTCGCGAAGAGCTAAAAAACAAAAATAAATTATAATTTAAAATTTACATATTCGGTTGAATCCTTTAAAATTCAAATTTATATAAGGATATTTTAACAAATCAAAGGGGGAAAATCACTAAGATGCCTTTAATCAGGGGAATAGAGAGAATTATCGACTAATTAGTTGTAAAATAATGAAGAATACAAGAATCGGGTTGTGGTCCCGTGGCTAGTATTGCGGACCACGGAACAGAGATCCGAGGTTCGAGCCCGACTCTACCACAACTTTATTTCCATTTTTTGATAGTGAGTTATTAACATCCCGTTAAAAATGGCCACCAAAATTAAAATATTTAGGTACATTATGGGAACAATGTTTTGCGTATGTCCAAATGCTTTCAGACAGACAGAATTTCCTCCCTAGGGAGTTATTCAGATCTAAATTTGTTTTTTGGGAGGGAATATGGAAGTCTAGGCATTTACAGGGCTTATATCTTGTCATTGGCAGGTTTAAGTGGCCACTTTACACACTGTGTAACATTCACCATTCTGCCTATAATTAAACATCCAGATGTCCTAAACTCATCCATTAGTTGACTTTTGTGAAGTAAAAGAGCTGAAAACTTTATCAATTAGGTGAGATTCACCTACTAGGCAACGGCTGAAAACTATTTTCCATTTTTCAAACTTCTTTTACCGGTTAGATAATTTAAAAATGTTTTGAGTAAGTCCAAACGCTTGCAGACAGGCTGGATTTCTTCCCGAGGGAGTCATTCGGAGATGAGGAAATATGGATGTTTAAACATAGGCAGGATAGTAAATGTTACACAGTGCCTCAAGTGGCCACTCAAACCAGCCAATGACAGTTCGTAAGCCCTGTAAATGCCTAGACTTCTATATTCAGTGTTTTCCCTCTGTGTCGCAACGAATTTAGATCTAAATTTAAAAAACGCAAATATTTCTCTTTTTCAAAAAATAAATTAAAATATTGACTAATTTGTAGTAATTGTGAGTAATATTTTGTTGCTGTGTCCTCTTTTTCTATATATTTAGAAAAAAACGGACACAACTTATACTAAAACCAACAAATTACTCAATAATGTAATCGCCTTCATTATTTCACAACAAATAAGTCGATGATAATCAATGGGTTTGTAGAGGGACTGCTTGACCGAGAAATGAAAGAATTTAATACATTTTGAGATTTAAAAAAAAATAATTTTAATGACTTTTTCGAAAAAAATTATTAGGATTCTTTTAAAGCTTGAAGTTCTTGAACTCATGCTAGAATGTTTCTCTAAAGTTTCGCGGTCTGTTCCTGAAAAACCGTGTATACCAATCCATAAGTCCATAAGCCCGTCAATTAATAAATGCGTTTGTAGTGTCGAGAGTCGATTATTGTAATGGTATCTATGCAGGTCTACCAATGAACAAAATGACTCCCCTACAATCTGTATTGAACGCCGCAGCGAGACTTATTTTCGGAATCCCTAAGTTCAGTCATATCACTCCACTACTTCGGGAACTACACTGGCTACGTTTTCCACATAGGGTCGAATACAAACTCTGTTGACTTATGTATAAGTCACTGCACAACTCTGCTCCGGAATATCTAAGGGAACTATGCATTCCAGATGAACAAGCTGATAGGCGTCTCACGCTTAGATGAGCTACGTCTACGGCGAGAGGAAAAGTTATTATACCTCTACGCAAACAGCGCACTTAATTTAGTGAACGCGCATTCGCGGTCGCAAGCCCTATGGCATGGAATGCTCTCCCAGCAGAGGTGCGAGGCTGTGAAAGTGAAGTGATGTTTCGGAAAAAAAATTTAAACCAACTTGTTCTCTAAATCATTTGAATAAATCCGTAGCATGTGACAACAAAATAAATTGTTTTAATTAAATTACAAATTTGAAAGTTTCAATTAAATTCATTTAACAATAGAATCACTATGTAAAGCGCCCTTGAGGTATTTTATTACGAAAATGGCGCTATTTAAGATATCCATAATAATAATAATAATAATAATAAGAGTTGCTTAAATAAACGTGTCGATAGGTTAGAAAAAAAAGGGGAGCATTTTTTATTACGTATGACTAGAAAATACAAGTCATTGCATAATATACGATACAAGGAACATTGAGTAAACTATGAGAAGAAATGTAACTTTCTTCTCCTTTTTGAAATTATGCAAGTACATATAAAATAATTTCCCAATGCACTTAGTGCCAACAATGAATAACAGTAACTATGTACCAAATAACAACACAATAATAAACAACAAAGAGCCTTTTGTACCGAACTTAACGGCCATCGATCATCTGTTTTTGTACTGGCATTTGGGAATAACATTATGACTGTGTAATGTTAATGCAAATAAGGTTTGCTTTTTGAGATATTCGGTAATTAGCTATGGAGAAGTATATGCTAGCGAACGCGTTTACCGACAGAAACACCGTGGAACTTGGTGAATTTAATTATTTTCTTTGAATTTTAAGCAGGAGCTATCGAGTTATCAAAATAAAATTACGTGACTTATACTAAAATTTTAGTCGGGATTTCTCGCATAGTAAAATTATTTATGTATTTTAAGCGAAAAATCTTAAGGATTTTGATTTATTATATAAATAAAACACGAGTGATACTTTAATCCACAAATTTGGAATATCCCGTGACCGGTTTCATCGCTTTCGCGACATCTTCGAGACTGGTATCTTCATTAAAGGGTTAAATGTATTTATACAAAACAGAGGTAAGGATAGATAATTCAAAGTTATATGTAAGTAAATCAAATAAAGTTATTTTTATCTTAAGGATCATTATCAATTATTATTTTTTTTAGGCCAAACGGGTAGAGCCTTTAAAACACGCATAAAAGAGCACATACAATCATGGTCTAATAACAAAGATAATTCAAATTTTGCCAATCATTTAATAGAAAATAAACATTCCCTTGAATTAAAAAATAATGCAAAAATAATCCATATTGCACCTAAAGGCCATAAACTTGACAAATTAGAAATTCTCGAAATTAATAGATTAAAAAATAAACCGGACGTAGAATTACTGAATAAACAGAAAACACAAGTGCATTCTCCATTACTTTACCCATTGTAATATAATTTTACTAATAACTTTTTACCCAACATTATTTTGGTACGTGTATTTGTACATATAAAAAACTTTTTACCCTTTGTTTTTCAGAAATCATTATTTACAAAACCACACTCACGAAGGATGGGACGCTAAAAATAAAATAAAATACTTAAACTCATTAAAATAGCATTATATCAACTCATTAGTTAACCAAAAAAAATAAAAAATTTGACAATGATCCTTAAGATAAAAATAACTTTATTTAATTTACTTACATATAACTTTGAATTATCTATCCTTACCTCTGTTTTGTATAAATACATTTAACTCTTTAATAAAGATACCAGTCGGTCACTGGATATTCCAAATTTGTGAATTAAAGTATCACTCGTGTTTTATTTATATAATAAATTACAATGAACTTCCATCAAGAATTTTCACTTACAAACTTAAATGTTTTAAAGGATTTTGTTTAAAAAAAATATCAGGGAGACTTACGTGCAAGGCATTTGTACACCAAATGCAGCGTATTTCGATCATCTGTAATATGAAGGTAAGGTTATTGTACCTCTACGCAAACAGCGCACTAAATTCAGTGAACGCGCATTTGCGGTCGCAGGCCCTATGGCATGGAATGCTCTCCCAGCTGAGGTGCGAGGCTGTGAAAGTGAAGTGATGTTTCGGAAAAAGCTTAAAACCCACTTGTTCTCTAAATCATTAGAATAAATCCGTAGCGTCTGATAACGAAATAGATTGTTTTAATTAAATTACAAATTTACAAAACAACAAACAAACAAAGCATCGCGCCGTTTCTGAGTAGGGGTGGGCAGAGGGGATAAAACGCCATATCACTCTATCTTGGCATACAGACATCGCTTCTTCTACATTCATACATCTTCTCATGCACGCACGCCGATTATTCCTACTTTTGACATGTCCATCTTCAAGTATTTGTTGGATTTGGTCATGCTATGTCTTCCTCGATTTCCCTTTATTTCTTCATCCATCAAAATTCGCATCGTAAATACTTTTAGCCGTTCTTTCGCTGTTCATTCGCTCTACATGTCCAGACCAGCGCAGAGCTCCATTCTTGATTTTGTCGATAATGCTTGTCTCAGCCTTACATAATGTACGGATCTCAACATTTGTGCATCTATCGTACATAGTTTTACCACACATTCGCCTGAGAGATCGCATTACGAGAGCATTTAGCCTACTTTCATCTCTGTTTATCCAAGTCCACACTTTGCTCCCATACATCAGGGTTGGCACCAGGACTCTTATGGTCCGAATAATACGGGATATTTCTCATACAGAAGTTTACTGTTTTTTTTTTTTTAAAGCAGGCGTCTAATAATATGAAAGGACTCAAATTATACAACATTAATATTTTTAATATTTAACGCTTTTTTAAAAAAATAAAATAATTTGAAATTTTTTTGGATTTTGTTTTGAACGACGTATAAATTCTATTTTATTTTTTATTTAACGATATTTGACTTAATATTGTTTTTGTATAATACGTAATAAAATATTCATATTTAATAGATCTTTTCCTTTTTCTTATGGTTAACACGGGGACAGACTAAAAAGCTATTATACGTTCGACGCCGTAATAATTTAAAATTATTAAATTAATTCAAATTAATTCATACATATCAAATTTTTACGGCAAAAACCCAAATAATAAATGTAAATATAAAAAAAACATGTTTAAAATATTGAAATTTTACAAAGACCTTTTTGCTGGAGAAAAATGGAGGTTTAATAAAATCAACTATGCACTAGTTGCCGGTAAAAAAATACATTATTCAACCGCTTTCATAAAATTTCATAAAACGTTTTCTAACATAAAAGTTTACGACAAAATGTACATAAAGATATCATGTCGTGAAAGAATAAATACGATATTAGTTTATATACCGTAGACCCCATGAATATTTGAATAAATAAGGCGCTATTTCACATTAAGTAATTGCATAACAAAAAATGAATAGCAATAATTTAAAATTGGGAAGAGAAGAGAGTAATATGAATCTTTGATTTGGGACTTTCCAATTCGGCGAGGAAATAAAGCATTGATTACTTTAAATTCAATCGATCGTGCAAGTTAATTAATTTTTGGATTCCGCCGGTGAATACTTAACGATCGAATATTTGATCTAAGAAATCTTCACTTCGTTTATTTAGTATCAAATCGTGGATTATTCGTTATAAAAGTGAATTGAACTATGTGTAGATAAATTGGACTGATGCGGTAAAAAGTGTGTGTGTTGCTCAATAAAAGAAAATGCTACGTACAAGGTATGTACTCGTAAATTTTTAAAATATTTCATTTTATTTGTATTTATTACTATTAATTTCAACGCCCATAAGGCTTAACAACTTAACTAATCTTAAAAAAGTAAAATATTAACAAAACAATACAAAGAAATAAAAGAAAATACAGAATTAAAAAATACAATAAGTGTAAAAAAAAAAGTAATGAATATAGTATGCTGCACTGTATAAGAGAGAAAATATTGCATATATGATAAAAATGTTTAAAAAACCAGATAAACATATACAATTTATATATATGCAACTTTTAGATACAATATTTATTTATTTATTTATTTTTACATTTTATCATAAATACAATTTTATTTTCACTTTGCCCAGCTAACAAGGGTACATACTCCGTTTCAAGCTAGGCGATTACATTTTAATATATGATGATAGTTGACAAGTTAATAGAAAGTACAGACTAATAAAATATAAACTCACTTGTATACACATTTTGATACATATACATACACACGTACATACACATATATTAACATATATATATATATATATATATATATACACATACACATATATACATATACACACACATATATACATACATACATACAAACACACACATATGCATACACCCATGCGCATACCCATACATGCATTCATAAAACATCGACAATTTATTTAATATAATGCGAAACTTCATGATTGCCATTTGAATATATATATATTTTAAAATAATTCTTTATTTTTATATTTTATTTTTAACATCCAGTAAGCATCTCCGATCCGCGGCATGTATCAACCTTTCTGACTCCTACGACCAATGTCATTTATTTACATTTATTGTTTTATAACATAATTTATCTACAACAGTACATAATATCTGTACCTTAAAGGATAAACCTTGGGAGTCACATTATTTATTTATAAATTTATTTAAAAAAAAATAATTACATACTTAATAACAGGGAATCTATATAAAACCAATTAATGTAAAATGAAAACGGAGTGTTCTTTGTTTATGATAGTCTCCATCTAACATGGCACAGCCTGTTCTAAAATGGAGGTTTTTTGATCTTTAGAGCATAAGTAGTCCTATACTAATAAAACAATTACATAAAACAATAACATAAAAAAGTTAAACTAAAACTACTTAATTATAAATACCTAGCTAATCAAATGTAAGAAATTAAAAATATTTATTATACAAATATAAAGTAAATATATGTGCCAAGAATACGTGTTACTTAAACATAAATAATTTAGTATAACATATAATAAAACAAATATAAAGCAATGAAATACATAAAATATAGATAATTTGTTTACTAATTATATAAAGTACTACGTTTTTTGATTTACATATATTTTTCAAAAAAATCTCTTGCTACACTATTTACATGTGCAGTTATTTTTATTTTTTGTAATGTTCTAGTACTGTTCAGGAAACAAAATAGTGTGATTGTGCAATTTTCAAAACATAATAACTTTTGAACCAAATGAGATAACTTTCATCTATTGGAACTATAAATGTTAAATGGTGAATATATTGATTATAAAAGAACATATCAAAATAGCGTATCTGGGACAACTGAGGTTTTTTAGCATTATAGCAAAGTGGACTTCAGATTTTTATTTCAACATAAAAAAAGCATTTAATGACGAAAGTGGACTTCGGTATTAAGTGTTGCAACAAATTAAAATAAGAATACCAAATACTAACTGAAATCATTGTGCTATTTTTACAAACTTTTATATAAGTTATGTGTTAATTTAAAAAAAAAAAAATTTAAAGAGACATTTGCGTTCTTATGATTTAAGCAAATATTTCATTTTGAGGGGCCATTTTCAACGAGTTGTAAATAACTCACTATTAGAAAATGGGAAAAAAGTTGGGGTAGAGTGTGATTCGAACCACGGACCTTTGAGCCGTGAGTGCGAGACACTAGCCACGGGACTACAACCCGATTTAATGGATAATATAGCTACCCAATATAATATATCACGAAGTTACGTCGTCTGAGTTGATTTCATAGATGAGAGTTGTTGTATCACACAGAACCACATAAAAAAGAGCAATTTATAGCATATATCAATTACATTATATAATTTATCTACTTTGTAGGTATAAACAATTTTTTTTTATAGCTTACCTGTAAATAAAATCACCGTTTGCCACTGGTCGGCAGTGAACCTGTCAATTGAAATAGTAACGTATCCCAAACTCTATGATACCAAAAGCCCTGTGTTGACTTGGGATACATTAAAAACATCCACCACATACCTGAATCCGTTGTAAAGACTGAATGCATTTCTTCGTATGCACTCAAAGAAGCGAGGAAGTTTATTTTTCTTTATGAATTGACTATATTTCTTCCTCTGCACAAATAATTACATTTGGAACTTTCAAAGTCCCTTTCACTGGCGCTCAAATTCCCCTCACATTAGGGATAAGGGGAGGAAAAAATAAAATAAAACAAATACATTCTGTTGGGATACAACATAATGGAAAGTGGAAGAATAAATATAAGAAGTGATAGAATGTGAAGAAACATTCACATTCTATCACTTCTTTACAATATTTTAAATAATTCCACTCCTCTCTTGAGCTCTTCTAACCTTTATCACAACATGGACTATCTCTTTATTCTAGTAACGAGAGAATCCTTTTAATACCCTTTCACCGCTCTAATTTTCGTGCCTCCTTTTTCACAGTAGTAGCTGCTCAATTGTGGAATAATCTACCCACTAATGTTAGAGACGCTCCTTATTTATTTGCGTTTAGATCAAGATTAAAATGTCACTATTTAAATATTTGAGTTGTTCCTTTCTCCTTCTTCTTTCCTTCCCATCTCCTCTCCTATCTTCATAGTTTAGTGTTGATTTTTTTTATAGTTACTTTTTACTTTTAATTTTGAATAAAATCATAAAATAAAGTATAATTCCTTAGAATATGTCCATGTACTTACTTGTAATTTTCTCAAACTGAACAGTTTGGGTCGGTAGGAAGAAATTGCCTTAAGGTAACATTCTTACCCTTAAATGTATACATATTTATTTATTTCGACGGCTTACGCCTTTACCAAGTACAAAATAATATTAAAAAACAATTATAATGTAACAAAATACAAAACACCTGTAAACAAGAGAAGAAAATATAGATACATACAATCAGAAGGATATAAAGAAATAACAAAGGAAAATTAAACAAGAAATTATAGCATAGGTATGTAGCAAATTAACAATAAAGAAAGAGTTTAAACATAAGAAATAAAAATAAATAAACATAGTTATAAATATAAAAATAAATAATAACATAAATAAGAATTCCATATAAACAACATGCAGCACTTTTTCGTTCTTTAGTGATAATAATGACGCAATTTTTTGTTGTTTTTATGTTTAGTACTAAGAAATGTTAGGAAATCTTTTTTTTATACATTTAAGTGGCAAAGAGGCAAAAATGACAATGCTATACTATGTTTGTTTTATTCAACTTCAACGAACAACAGAGGCACAATGATTATTATGCCGTTGTTATTTCTGAAAACATTTTTAATTAGACGGTACAAGTGATTAAACACTGACGATACTGAAAAACGATGGTTACACAAAAAAATAAAAGAACTTTAAAAATCAATCAAGGGAAAAATAACCATTCAAACAAGAACATGTGCTGGCCATCTATCAGCTATCACGAGCCTCTCAGACTCTCCGCGACTAATTTCACGATGGAAAGCAGTCAATAACCTCTTTGGTTTGAGACTCTTGCAACATTTCCACGGTTCTAGCATTATATCATATATTTTCGTCCTATTTATTTTATTTATACTTTTACATTGTTTGTATTCTATTTTTTATACAGAATAATGTTCCCTCACTGGGGTTCCCGTGCCGAGGGAAACATTTAACAAAATGTGAAACATGCCTAAAATTAATTATTTGACAAAGTTAACATAATAATAATAAAAATACGTAATTAATCTAATCAACCTAATTAACATTAACATAATAAACAGTACAAAAAAAAATGTTTGTCACAAGAGGCAAAATTAGCAGTTCACAACGGAGTCCTGGTCCCGACCCTGATGTACGGGAGCGAAGTATGGACTTGAAAAACAGGGATGAAAGTAGGCTGAATGCTGTCGAAACGCGATCTCTCAGGCGAATGTGTGGTAAAACTATGTACGATAGATGCACGAATGTTGAGATCCGTACATTATGTAAGGCTGAGACAAGCATTATCGACAAAATCAAGAAAGGAGATCTGCGCTGACTTGGACATGTGCATAGAACGAATGGACAGCGAAAGAACGGCTAAGAATATTTACAATGCAAATGTTTAAGGATGCAGAAATAGAGGAAGATCGAGAAAGACATGGCATGACCAAATCCAACGAATACTTGAAGATAGACATGTCAAAAGTCGGAATAATCGGCGCGCGTGCATGAGAAGATGTATGAATGTAGAGGAAGCGAGATCTGTATGCAAAGATAGAGTGATGTGGCGTTCTATCCTCTCTGCCTACGCTTACGGGGAAACGGCGTGATGGTTTGTTGTTGTTGTTGTTTAATTGATTGATTTATTTTGTTAGGTAAACTAACAGTATGTACACATATGTTGCCAATTTCTTTAAATATTAGTGTAAGAAACTCAAGCACACACCAAAAAATTGTTTACACTTAATACAATAATTTAAATTATGTTCAATATAATAAATGTAAAAGAAACGAAATGAAAAAATATGCATATAATAATAATACTAAAGTTAAATATCTGCTTCTCTCAAAATTTCTATAATTTTTGACCTAAATTTACATACATTGTCACAAAAAATATCAGCCTCGGTAAATATATTGTTATATTGGTCGCATATTCTAGGTATTATAGATAGTTTAAAATAGTTTGTTGACGCGTTTTCAGTGTGAAACAGAAGATTTTGTCTTGTCGGTCTAGATGGCACACGGAATGAAAGTCTTTCAAGTAGGTTTGGAGAATCAATTTTATTATTTATTAATTTGAATAAAAATAACTGGTCTAACATTATTCTTTGAATTTTAAGAAAGTTTATTCCATGGTACTGCATACTTTCAGCATGATTAGAAAAGTTAATGTTTAACCGGTAGTCGACCTGCTTAAAAAAAAATTGTTGGACCCTTGCTAGTCTATTAATACTTACATTATAGTAAGGTGACCAAATAGGAGTACAGTATTCTAGCTGGGGACGAACAAATGTTTTGTAGAGTTTTTCATATGTCTCTGCATGTTTAAAAGGTTTTGATACTCGCATAATAAGTCCGACCATTTTATATGTTTTTTTTAGGACTGATTCAATATGAATATTAAACATTAGAATTGATTGAGAAATGATTCAAATTGTGTTGTTGATTTGAATTAACTCGTTTGTCAGGTTAAATTTACTAATTATTGAATTGTATTACATGGTTGTAATTTATTTACGTTTATAAGTTATTCAATGAATCCTTTGTAAAGAATATATCAAACTAAACTAAAATAATCTATCTCTCGATCTAAAACTGCCAGTATTCAAATAAATCAAAGTGTTATTAAAAACCGTTTTATCATGGTTTGCGCATTCGTTACGACACTCGCCTCGCCCGTGCTGAGCACAAAAACCGTGATACAATTATCCATTTCACGTGCCGGCGCAAGCGACGCCATTTCGCAACGCGACAGTAATTCAGTCTTGTTCAGGGCCCGAGGTCTGGGTCTCATTTCTCAACATGACGAGGTTGGCAAGGTGACAGTCATGGACACCAGGAACATGGAGATTTTGAAGAGTTAGAAAAAGATGGAATCGCCAGGCGATTTGAGATAAACAGCATTAAGTCTATCGTCTGGAGTACTTTCACATCTTTAGCTTAGAATTCAGAAGGATTTTGGCTGGTTTGATATTCTTGCACAAATAAATATCTTACTTATAGATGCCCAGCATATCCTTGCTCCGATAAATTTTAATGTACCTCGCCGTAACTTGCGTACCAATCCTGTCTTCGCTGTGAGAAATTATAAAACTAACATCGGATTCTTTTCCCCTCTGCCAAGGATCCTCAGAACAGTGAACGAAATCTCACTAAACGGTACTGTCAATGTGTTCCTACAGCAAGGGCAGACATTTAAGAAGCAAGTGGTGTTGTCTCTCCTGACTCGCGATGTCACACTTGCCATTTCCGCCTAGATTATGCTATATTAATATCCTTTGTTAATTATACACTTTGTTAATTTAAGTAGATTTTAAGAATGTTTAGATTAAGCATTACTCATTAATGCTAATCTATTAGGGCTTACTTAAGCCTGCTAATTGGCTTTAAAAAAAAGGAAATATTAGTTGCAAGTTCATAGGCATGGACCTTTTTTAAAAATATTTTTATAGCACTTCGTGGTTGTTTATTCCATGAGTAAAATAAAAACTTTTTCGACAATGTTTTGAGTATGTCCAAATGTTTGCAGGCTGGATTTCCTCCCTAGGGAGTTGTTCAGATCTAAATTTGTTGCAACAGAGGAAAACATTTTTGGGAAGCGAATATGTAAGTCTAGGCATTAATTAACAGGGCTGATGACCTGTCGTTGGCTCGTTTAAGGGGCCATTCTGCCTATGTTTAAACATCCTCATTTCCTACACTCTTCCATTTGTTTACTTTTGCAAAGTAAAAGAGCCGAAACCTTTATCATGTGGGTGATATTCATCCAGCTGATGAAACAATTCGCCTACTAGGCAACGCCTGAAAACAATTCTACAATTCAGGTCAATGACAGGTCATAAGCCCTGTAAACGCTCGAATATCCATAATCCTGAATTTGAAAAAATTCTACCTCATCTCTGTAGGGATATTAATAAAAAATATATACCTACTCCCCCTTGGGAGAAATCCAGATTTGTATATGTACAAAATACACGTACCAAAAATAATGTTGTGTAATTCTACAATTCTTATCAACTATAAAAAAAATATTTGACAAAACAATCGCATATAACGTAATGCGTATTCTTGGCTATCTTTAATATACAGTTTTTTAAATTGTATAATTAAACAGTCGTTATAACGAGACGAAACTAACTAGATAAAAATAATTTAAAAAAGAAATCAAAGTCATTTAAAAACATTTTTGGCAAAAAAAGTCCAGGGAACCTAAAATTCCAAGATTTTCATTTTGAATTCAAGCCATTGCACAACACTATATTAATTTGTATTCTCCGTCACATACGTGACACTTGTTATTAAATGTGAAGATAGCATTATTAAATTCGTGCTACAATATATATTTTTTAAACACTAATCGGCATAGCTTGGTAATGCATAGGGCACTCCATTGGGAAAACACATGCATGAACGTGTCCCATCCAAGGAAATGCGTGATTTTTAGGAAAACACATGAATCAATTTATAGTGTTATTATGTTAGTGAACTTGTTAAAACTTCATTTAAAATATCCTTAGAGTATTCACATTAAATATTGAATTCATTGATCGGTGCACCTGGTATAACTAAAACGCATAAATTTAAACAAATTACCGCAACAAAAATGAGTTTTTTACCCAAAAAACTTGACGTACGTCTAGCTTGCATCACTGCTAGCAAAGAACTGCGGTTTGCAGGTAAATCCGTTTTGTATTGTGGCGCTGATATGGAATATATTTTTTGAGACAGTAGTTTTGGCTGGGAGACGATAGGAATCATTCTATCGTCCTATCCCTAATTTTTGTTGAATATATCAGAATGAAGTAAGTGATATAACATAGAAACATTTTCAGCGTTCTAACTCTGCATTATACTTCTGTAAAAAGCGATAATACAAAAATACACAATATAAAAAACATTAAAATTACTTCCTACAGCTTAACTTATGGGAACAAAATATGTCAAATGTCCACCAGTTTCAATGAAAATAATACTTAAATCGATGGAATAAAAGATCAACAGCAACACGACCGTAGTAAAAGAAAGAGTGACAAATTTTTGGCGAGATTCAGCTATTTACTTCGCAAACTTACCGTGAAATTTGCGCTTAAGTTCAAATTACAAAGACGTTGGCAAAGCTATGAGATAAAAGGCTTCTAAATAAACTTTCTATTTGCAGAAATAAATTTACGTACTAATTTCAAAGGATCATCGCGTCGTGTCGTCTTTATTAATTTTCAATACAATGCAGGTCAGTTATTAAAGTCAGTCATTGGTTTAAAAGGGTCGTCCTCAGTAAAAAAAGAAAAGTTCTTCTAGCGACAATTCTTGGCGGAACTGCTTTTTATTATAATATTGAAAATACGTATATACACATATCTAAAGGAATATATATTTTTTTATTAATAAATTTTATAAAGAGTACATGTTTTTGTAAAATTCTAAGCATATCTACTTTTACACATCTAGTTAATGTTATCACTGTAACTCTCCAAAAAAGAGACTAACTCTTGTGCTTGGAGAGTGATTTACACTGTTTTAGTTGTTTAATTATAAAAGTTTATATAATTTTAAATATGAGGACATGAGAAAGAAAAATAAAAACATAGGATATATAAAGAAAAAACATAAAACAATAATACATTCATACTAATAAAAATTTTATGTTGTTTTTACACGTGTTCAAAAAATTTCTTTAGATTAACTTTAAATTTATTTATTGATGTATTATTTTTAATAGTTTTTAGTTAATTGGGAAGATTTTCATTATTACATAAGAATTTGTTTAGTCATTCACCAATCTGACGATGTCGGTCTCGAGGAAACCCGGTCATTGGTGAAAATCATAATCAAAAGTTAAATTTAATTTATTACGTATTTTTATTACTGCAAATCAGTTTTACGCTTCCGGTGCCAGAGCCGGGGAAAGTGGAATAAAAATTAAAATAATAATAAAAAAATATATGTGTACATTGTTATTATTAGAGCACACATGAGCATATGTTTATGTGTGCCCTATTTCAAGATCTGAAATATAAATATAATATATATGTATATGTCTAAGTGAAATCACACCCTCTAACACCGTTTTCAAGGGCCTTCCTATCAATTTCAGTCATACAAAAAATCTTTTTTTTTTTTAATCGAGTAGATTTATTTATTTTCAATTTCATAAAACGCAATTTAATTATACTACATTCATTGCCTCACACTGTGAGTTTGGCAAATTATATGGAGGGCTTGTTCCCTTATTGTCATTTTTCCTCATGACCAAATTGCAATTACATGAACAGTGGCAAAAACAGTTTTTACTTGCATAATCTACCTACAAAAATCAATCAACTACCATTATAATATTTAATATAAGTTTAACAACTTTAATTTAGATAACTATCATAATTATTTTTTAAATTACTTATCTCTACTGGCGCGGCGCCCTTCATACAATTCACTGAAATATGAAGTCCATAATTCCGCAATTAACACCGCTTATATCAAAGTTATTAACTTATTCAATTTAATCTAGTCACAGTGAATGGATTGCAAGTACTTTCTACATTTATCAATTATATTATAACATATATAAATTATACAGACAACATTACTTCCCTTTTATAGGGAAGGACAGTACAAAAATATTAGTTCAGTTCATACCCAGAGACATTGGGTTCCTTTGATGGCAGATGGACGCTCGAATATTGCGTTGTTTGCTGGTTCGCAGATTTGGCGTTGCTATTGTGTTATCTTCAGCTACTTTTCCACCGAACCCCAATACAAATCAATGCAATTACCTACCTTGTACTGGGATTCTTGGCACATTAATGTTCGAACTTCTCTCTCGCGGCAGGCTCTATCAGATTCTGTGATCAGATCGGCACTTGCCGGTTTCTTGATTATGAATTCATGCGTTTACACGACACAGTGGATTGGAATTACTAATTGATAATTAAAATGACTTGTTACGGTCTGAGAATATTTAAATCACATGTACGTTAGGTGACAGTTCAGTTGTTGTTGGGCCGGAGAGAAAAATATTGAACCCACAGAAGGATAATTACAACATCTTTACTAGGGCTCAGTAGGTAGCAATAAACAAATATATAAAAAAAATACACAATAAACATAGTACATGTGGCGTAAACAATAATTAAACAACTATTCTAAATCAAGACTTTTTTTCTTCTCATTAGCAATCTAATATTTTTTTCTGATTTCACATGCGTGGCATTGTTGATTGTTGATTATTGTTTTCCCTTCCTTGACTGACTCTTCGGATCCAATCGGATCCGTGAAAGCGCTTCTACACGCTGGCCAATACGTTGGCAAACACGTATTGGCAAACGTGTATAGAGGGGTATTTGTGGCTGGCTGAAACATTCGCTGGCACATATCCTTGCGGAAGATCCGTCTATTGTCGATTTTGCGATCCAGACCAAAGGGCGCTGGTTGAACGCTGGTGAAGGTGTCCACACGTTGGCCCAGCTTTTAGTACGCTTCGAAGTACCAGAGAGGGCGCACGTGATTTTTTGTGCGCTTTTGATGTCCGCATATTGGCTGGCACGGACAGATACTCGCCAACGTGAGTGCAGATGAGCGATTTCCCTGCCAATAAGCGCGCTAGCGTACTGGCTGACGTATTGCAACAGCGTGTATGCCCGCAACCACAAGCCGGTTCAACATTTATACAAATATTTGAACACACTCAAATCATTATCGAAATTTGGTATAGAAAATCCTGAGTAGGTACCACATGCCCTGATCAATGTTTACAATAAACAAGCAATCGAGACGATAAACTTCTCGGGAGAAAGTGTGTGGGAATAATATCGCCAATAGTAAATTGCAACTGTCATGATTTATGCAACGGTATATGCATAGTTT
Organism: Micrasema longulum; assembly: GCF_059751315.1. Taxonomy (NCBI): domain Eukaryota; kingdom Metazoa; phylum Arthropoda; class Insecta; order Trichoptera; family Brachycentridae; genus Micrasema; species Micrasema longulum. The sequence continues at coordinate 187,444 of NW_028278176.1, read as the reverse complement.
ATTTCAGACTGCTCTAGATTGTGCCTTGTGCCTGTCCGTAGATACGAAGCGAGAGTCGAACCCGAAGGCTATGTTTGTAATGCGCGCCTTGGCGATTTAGTATCATAAATACCTATGTAAAATCAGGCCTAATTAAAATGAAATTGATGCGTAAGTGTAGATTACCCGTGCAACATTCAGTCGCAATACCTTATAAAGACATATTCTTTCATACACTCAATCATTCCGGGCGGCAGAAACGTGGCAACGCCCTGGCAGGCTCTTCTGTATCTGGGACCCCAGACCAGAGAACCAGGGTGTCACCGTGTTCCATCGAACCGCTTCCCATATAATATCTTAAAATGTATTCTTCATGACATCACATAATTCGTTCATTTTTTTCTCGCATGTGTACATTCCAAGTCACAATTTTGTAATCTTCCATTTTCCTCATAAAAAAAAAAAACATTTATTTTAAATCATTTCCACCGTTTGTATTTTTATCCTAATATAAATATAAATTTTTATAAAGCGCGCCCAGCGCCGGCGGTGAGCCAAGAAACTAGCCGATTATTCCAGCTTATTTTTTCATACAAATAAGTATACTATAATTTGAATGTATTAACCCCAGTGCGGGTTTTTTCTCCTAGCTCAAACTTACAGATTACACAAATTATTTGAAGATTCTTGATTTGGAAAACAGTATTTCAAACATTATTTCTTAAGGACTATTTTTCTTTGAGATGGTACTTTTGACATAAGACCATAATTACTTTCATGCGTCATATTGCAGGACATATGGCGCTCCACGCGGCCGTTTTTAGCACTATTAATTACTAGAACAGTTCGGCCAGTTGACATTTCAATTGAATACCTAATATCGACTGAATTCATAGTGGTATTTTTTATTTATTTTTTAATGAATTATATATTAAAATAATGGATAATATATCTATATAATATAATATATCACGAAGTTACATATACGTTTCAGTTGATTTCATGGATGAGAGTTGTTGTATCACACAGAACCACAGAAATTTATAGCATGTATAACTTACATTATATTATGTACCTCCTATGTAGGTACAAATATATTATATTTTTTTATAGCTTACCTGTAAATAAAATTTACTTTCGCCACTGACAAATACACCATAACGAAATATTTATTTCACCCTGTTTCCGGCAGTCACCCTCAATTTAATATTTTCTGACTTTACATCCCTAGTAAACGTTTCATATTTTCAAACAACTTCCTCGTTGAATAATGCTGTTGTAACGCTTCAAACTAACAGCTTTCAAGCCGTTCCGTTGTGTCTTGAGTAAGACCTATACTTCACGAAACAAATCAATTACATCAAAAACAATTATCTACAACTCGTCTACTTTTTCTAATTAAGTCTGCTCCGATACGCGGGCGTAGATAGATTGAAAAAGCCACGCAAGTGATTTGCTCTGTCGCTTCCTACCGACATGTCGGTAGGAAGCATTTGTAATGCATATTGTGTTAACATGCGTTAATACCAGTCGGGAAGAATCATACAAAGATATGTTTTCATGAAGTTCCGCAATGACCGTACTCACTTCACTGACTCTAATTAAAAAATATATTTTTTAATCCATTTCAACAGGGAGGGAAAACATTTTTGAGGAGGAAATATGGAAGTTTAGGCCTTCACAGGGCTTATGACCTGTCATTGGCTGGTTTAAGTGGAAGGAACTTTTGTGAAGTAAAAGAGCTTTTGTGAAGTAAAGTCAACAGATGGAAGAGTTGAGGAAATACGGATGTTCAAACATGGGCAGAATGGTGAATGTTACACAGTGTGTAAAGTGGCCACTTAAACCAGCCAATGACAGGTCATAAGACTTGTAAATGTCTAGACTTCCATATTCCCCTCTCAAAAATGTTTTCTTTCTTTGTTGAAATAAATTTAAATATTTACAATTCGTTAAAAAAGGTCATTAAAATTGAAATATTTGGGTAAATTATAAAAACACTAATATTTTTTTTTTTTTAAAACTAGCGGTGTCTACAAATATTTGTACACACTAAAAGAATAATGTTAATACGCAATTAATTCCTTAAAATTCAAAAAAAAAATAACTACTCTTACCAGCAAAGTTGGGAAGAGCTTTAAAATGCGGCCGCCCACAGAGTGAGATGAATCTATTAATTCATTTGATATTCATTTTAATTATGTCCATTAATATTATTTGTGCTTCATGCATGTGTCGATGCACGTGTTTTCAAAGATTAAAAAATAATTAAGATGCTTGTGCGTTAAGAAAGATATAAATTAATAAAAGTATTCGAGACAGCGCAGCGATGCGTGAATGCACGTACATACTGTGTGTTATTGTAGAAGCATGAGCAATAGATATAATGTTTGTGTATAAACTTATTTATCGGTAATCGGATTTTAAATTATTTATTAACGTATTACAACAGAGAAGAAGAACATTTTAGAGATGGTAACATAGAAGTATAGGCATCTACAGGGCTTATGACCTGTCATTGGCTGGTTTAAGTGGAAACTTTACACACTGTAACATTCACCATTCTGCCCATATTTGAACATCTATATTCCTTTATTTCTTTCATCTGTTGATGTTTGTGAAGTTAAAGAGCTGAAGCCCTTATTTATGCGGATGAGATTCATATATTTGAATTTTTTCACCTAAATAAACTAACTGAAGGGGTCAACACTGTTCTGGCATCGAGACAACACTATTACGTAGGCAAAAAGGTCTACAACCTTTTGCCAGAACCATGGAAAGACGGGAATGTTGTCAAGTTGCTGAAGGTGTTGACCTCGCTCTTTCATAACATTGGTCGTAGGGAGTCAGAAAAGTTAATGCATGCCACGGATTGGAGATTCTTACTGGATGTCGGAAATAAAATATGAAAATAAATAATAATTTTAAAATATATAAATACAGATGGCAACCATGAAGTTTCGCATTATAAATAAATTGTCTATGTTTTATGAATGTATGTATGTGTATGCGCATGGGTGTATGTACGTGTGTGTGTATGTACATGTGTATATATGTGTGTATATATATATATATATATATATATATATATATGTATAAATGTGTATGTAATGTATATGTATCAAAATTTGAATACGAGTAATTTTATATTTTATGAGTATGTGCTCTCTATGAATATGTTAACTATTATCATTTATCAGAATGTAATGGCCTAGCTTGGAACGAGGTATGTACCATTGTTAGCTGGGCAAAGTGAACGTAAAATTGTATTTTTGATAAAAGGTGTAAATAAATAAATAAAAATACTAGACAACGCCTGAAAATCTTGTTTTTGCAAATTCTATACTTCTTCATGGACCAGGTGGATTTACCAACAAAACTAAAAAAATTGTTATTACCTTCTCTAAAATGTTCTTCGTCTCTGTTGTAATATGTTTATATTAACAGTTCCCCTGGGAGTTAAATCCAGTCCTTGTCTACATAAATTTGGACAAACTCAAAATATTGTTTAAATGTTATATTTTTAAAAGAAAATAGTGTAAAAGCGAAATTATATTTGAACAATGAAAAAATTTAAAGTAGCCAGTATTTTAATGTCGATTAAAGAAAAGGCAACGAGGAACTTAAGCCCTACGGGAAATTGGATACAAAAAATGTATTTTGCGAGCGGTAAAAAATAAAGCTTTAAATTGTACGGAAAAGTTTCTTGAAAATGTACGTGGTCGTTTAGGCGAATTGATCATGTCCAATCAATGTAATCCCGATGGTTATGCCTGTTGGAAAGGCTACCGCTATGCTGAACAACATCGCTCTGGATGTTAATCTGTTCCATGTACCCGAAGGAGTTTTCTGGAGCAGGATTCTCCTACTATTTAGACAAGAATCTCGTTATGCATTTTTTATCTTTTTATAATATGTACGTCTTAAATTTTTAGTTTTTAATGTATTATTTCAAATAAATGCATTGAATTGAATTGAATCCCAGTCAGTGAAGAATTAACTTCCATCTTTTCCTCAATTCAATGAAGTACATGTCTTGAACTTCTGGATTATCTACATCCAGCACAGAGATGCTAAGGCGACCAGATTAGAGAGAGCTCCCTCGGGCAGCTTTTCTTTTTTGGCAACGATAATTTTTTTTATTGTATGTGGGCAACACCAAGAAGACTTAAAACCTCAGATGCGGTGTGCGGTATGTGGTGGGCAAGCTGTATTACACTTAAAAAAACAACCGTGCAATTTCGGAACATCAAGTGGTGAAATGAATATTGATGTAACACGCAACCCGGCGCATTGATGTCACTATAAATATATTCATGCAGATATTCACGTAGTCCATGAATATTCGATATTCACTATCGGTGGGTTATTACCGACAACCGATTGGCAAATGTCGCAACCACCCGACGTATTCAAGAGCTTTCACGGGAGAAATTTTACACTTTACCGTTAAGGCTGTAGTTTGGTAAAACGCTCGCAAAATTAGGAAATCATACGATTTTGACATTTTAAAACGAATGTTTAATTTTTAAATATATTTTTTTTAAAGTATTACCGAAGGCATAATTTTACGTAAAAATAAAGGAAAATGTATGTGATTTACAATGCTTGTATTTCTTTTCAAGAACAAAAAAAATAAATTTTGCTTTGGCCACTTTCACGTTCAATTTATTATCTTCAAAATATATAACAAATTATAGTTCAATACTTAGTATTTATTGAGATCTCAGATACCTAAGTTTAGTCTAAATTTGAAATGGCGTAATCTGCCGGTCTAAAAGTAATTATATTTTAGTTACATAAAACTTTTAAGTATATTTTTTAACAGAAATACCTTTAAAAAATATTGTTTTTATCTAATTTATCTTTTTTTATTATTGCGCGATTAAAAAAACACATTCGTTTTGAAATGGCAAAATCGAATGATTTCCTCATTTTGCGTGCGTTTTACCAGACTACAGCCTTAATGGTGTCATATTTTCAACAGATTTTAAAAAAATTCATCATTTCTCATCAGACGCAGGTTATTATAAATAAATATAAAGTATGTGTAAACTATTAAAAAAGATAATCAATGAAAGTGTTAGTCTGTTCTTCAATTGACTCTCAAAGTTTCGCACATCTACTGAGAGTGCATCAATAAATTCCATGGGGCCTGCAAACACTGTCGATCTTCAAAGTAATGATGTTTAGCTACCTGTCTGCTCTTCCAATCGGCATAACCAGAGGCAGGTAGGTTCTGGAAGCCGGGAGGTTACAGCACAGAATATGCTGGTATAGTCGGAGATAACCAAGGGGAATATGAAAATAAATACTCTCTCAAACAGCATAGTTCTCGATAAAACCTCTAATCAAATGGGTAAATGTGAACTCATCCCTTCTAAGTTGCAAACTGTTAGTTCTAAGCATGCCCAAGAGTAATGCAGTGGGATATAACTACCATACTCTCTTATGCAGAGATACCTCAGGTTTTTTTCTGAACCCTCTCCAACATGAGGGAATATCTCGCCTCGTGCGGACTCCACATCACCGAGGCACTCTTAAACCTGGTTAGAACTAAAGGTTGTACAGGATTCGGTAGTGTATGTGAATTATTGAAAACCCAGCCAGTTTGGAGAATAAAACCGAACATCTTCAGTGCAAGGTCACATGTTCTCTCAACGTGAGCATGAAAATTGAATCTGCTTTCACAGATGACTCCAAGATTCTTAATTGTCGAAACACGCGTGAGTTAGCGGTCATCCGTTGTGTATCTGTGATATACAGTACGCGATGCTCTAGAGAAAGATAAAATTACGCGTTTTAAAATATTGAAATACATTTTGTAAATAGTCGTTTTTTGTCCATGATTGGAATCGAACACGGGACACTCTCTATTTCTCTCGATTTCCTCATTCAGGATTTTCACTTGAGAGCAGCCATCGAGTCAAAAACACTGGTCTAGGATTCTGACTATATTTTACACAGAGAACTGTATTCTTCATCCGCCCGGATAAAAACGATTTGGAGATAGTGAACATGTTTCAGATTTATTAGTTTATTCAGATAAAAATACAAGTATACAATATTACTACTAAATACTATTTTGATATTTATTTTATTTATTTATTTAATTTTACAAAACGCCCAAGGGGCATTTACAAAAAATACACAGGTAAGTACAAACATAGTAAGTAATAATTTAAAAAATAAACAACGCTTTTTTGTATATGTGTATAAAAAGCATACTGAAATGCAAAATAAAAAGTGAAACTTTACATCGTAGAAAGGAAAATAATATATAAATAAGATAAAAGAAAAGTAATTGAATTAAAGAAGAAATTGTAAATAACTTGTAAAGAATTTCAACAAAAAAAATATACATACGCTGCGATACGCTGCGATTGGTGTACCAATGCAGTGCCCTATGCACCATTAGGTGCGAAAAGGGAATGATAATGATGATGATATACATTTAATACATATATTTATACTCACGTTTCCCATTACATAATATTAAAAAAAACAATTATTGTCCCCATAATGGGGAGTGACGTCTAACAATAATTTGTTCATTTTATTCCTAATTAATAATATTAATAAAAAGACATATAAATTACAAAAAATAAAAAATAAACAAACGATGTTTTTGATCAATGCTACACAAAAAAGCATTATAAATATAACTTTTTATTTATTTCTTAAATATGTTGTATTCCTGACTGTACTTTTTATTTCCTTTGTTCATTTCATTAAATAAAAATACTCCTCCGTAAGTATAACTATGTGGTGCTGTAGTTGTTTTTAATTTTGGAATTAAGATGTTACCAGTTGTTCTAGTTCGCGTACTTGCGTTTTGTGACGTAGAAACACTACTGTTTATCAACAATATTTTAAGTTTGTCCAAATTTTTGTAGACAAGGACTGGATTCAACTCCCTGGGGAGCTGTTTATATTAACATTTAACACCCGCATAAATAAAGGTTTCAGCTCTTTAACTTCACAAACATCAACAGATGAAAGAACTAAAGGAATATAGATGTTCAAATACAGGCAGAATGGTGAATGTTACACAGTGTGTAAAGTGGCCACTTAAACCAGCCATTGACAGGTCATAAGCCCTGTAGATGCCTAGACTTCTATATAACCTTCTCTTAAATGTTCTTCATCTCTGTTGTAAAATGTTACTACTGTTTATGTTGTCTTTCATCAGATAGATAGACAAGAATGTGTGTAATGCATTATATTCCAATAAAAATGACATCATCATGGCACTTCCAACTTGCGGAAGTGCCCCAGCGAATGCGGATTGCGAAACGAAAGAAAGCGAACACCTATCTGCGACTGTCGTATGCTGAAACTTCCACGATTTATGCACCACTCTTTTCAACATAGAATACATATAATTCATTAGCCTGTTTCGATCATCTCCAGATTGCACAATGCCTTAATTTAAGCAGTAAATTTTATTACAAAACGCTGAATTTTGTGACTATTTCCATTTCACCTCAGAAACACTTTTTAAAATATTTTTACTACTACTACTACATTTCCCCGTAGGGGTTAGCAGAGAGAATGGATCGCCACACACATCTATTCTGGCATAAATTCCTAGCTTCTTCCACATTCATACATCTTGTCATATATGCCCTTCGGTTCTGTCTGCTTTTAACATGACCAGACTTAAGATTTTGGTTTATCTGATCATGCCACGTCCTTTCTTTGGTCGTCCTCGTCCCATGTTGCCGTTCATTTTCGCCACATATACTTGTTTTACCATTCTTCCGTCGTCCATTCGTTCTACATGACCAAACCATCTCAGAGACCCTTTCTTAATCTTATTAATTATACTTGAATCAGATTTACACTCTCACCTAATTTAGACTTTCACCATTCGTAACCCTGTCATACATTGATTTCCCACACATTCGTCTAAGAGATCGCATTTCAACCGCGTTCACTCGGCTTTCATCCTTCCTCTGCCAGTTCCATGTTTCACTTCCATTCATAAGTGTTTGGACTAAAACTCCATTGTACACTGCAAGTATAGCTTCGATTGACATATTTTTATTAGCAATTACTGTGCTTAGTGCGCCGTTCATTTTGTTGCCCACCGTTCACTCTCCTTTCAACATCTTTTTCTACTCTTCCATCTCTTGAAAACATGCTTCCCAGATACACAAATTCTTATACTTGTTCGAGACACTCGTTGTTTACATCTATTATGCAGTCAGTAACCTCACTTCCCCTTTCAAATACCGTCACTTTTGACTTACTTTCGTTCATCGCCAATTCGCTCTCCAGGCATACATCATACATTCTAGTGACTATTTTTTGCAAATCCTCGTTGCTGCTTGCTAACAGAGCTGCATCATCAGCATACAACAAGCAGCTTACTGAAAAACTATCCATTTTTGCTCCAACACCCATACATTCTTTCTCTTTCATACGGTTGTGTCCATGTATAGATTAAACAACATGGTGACATTACACATCCCTGTTTCATGCCTTTTGAGATCGCAAACCAAGATGTGAATCCCCCATTAACCCTTACACATGCTGAACTCTCCTCATAGAGAGACGATACTGCACGTATAAGTTTATTGTTTACTCCATACTTTTCCAACACGCCCCACAATTTCATTGTTTCTACTTTAGCATACGCTTTTTGCAAATCAACAAATGCGCAGAATAGTTTCTGACTTTTTGCCAAATACTTCTGCGTTAAAATTCGCAGCGTAAAAATTTAATCTGTGCATCTACGTCCTCTCATAAAGGCTCCTTGCACGTCTCACACTTTATATAAGTTGAAAAATACAGTCTGATGTATGTAATTTAGTTGATTTTTGTTCATTAGGTATCCATGCCATGTAGGTGATCTTATGAGCATCTACATGCGCAGGGGCCACAGCGTTACAATATGCTGGAAATCATAAAAAAGACATTTACCCACCTTTCAACAAATTTATCGGGACGTTTTACTATAATTAAATATAAGGGGTTGAAAATCTGCCAGTAAAAAGATATGATTGGAATTAAATGTAAGTATAATTTCATAATTAAATTACCAACATAGAATGCCCAATGGCGCATAAATATAAAACAAAACAAGTCACTTTATAATGCGGACAAAAAATTACCCGATCGAAAAACATGCCGGCCGTATTATTAAGGCTAATGATATTCCTAAATAAATAATAAAGATAAATTCCTTACTGTGACGCAACGGAGAAATGGCCACTGCACGGCGGCAGTTACGTCTCAATCCAGCCGGGTGAAGCGGCGGGTTTAACCGCCGACCGGCCGTCAGCCGCCGGGCGCGACCGTGGCGTAAACCTCCGGTCGGAGTAGCGCCGGTGGCGGACAAGGGGGCTCGCACGAAGGCGAAAGTGTGACGCCGAAAAGGCCGAACGAGAACGAAAACGCAGCTCCGTTACGTCACGACGAAACTCGATATTGAATATCGATCGACAACTGTCGATCTGTGAGCAGAATTTGAAAAAAAAAGTATGTTCGTTTATTCATGTAAACGCCCAGTGTGCATTTATAATAACGATATACATTACATGAAAAATGCATAATATTAAATAGTGTAAGTACTAAAATATAGACAAAATCACTGATATAACATTAACGAAGAGGAAACAAAATTTATTGGAATAGATGGGAAGGGAAGAGGGAAAATATGGTTATAGTTAAATTTGATTCAGTTAATATATGAAAATAGACAAATTGCTATCCATTTTTGTCATTTTCTTATAACTTAAAAACATTTTACATAAACATACCATTTAAACGCTTCTAGTTTTTCTTTTGATTTTCTCTAATTTTATTTGGACTAAAACACATTATATTTGGACTAAAATGTAGTACGAGAAAAGACAAGCCTATGGAATAAATTAAACAAGAAAACGTTTGGAATCAAGTTTTTAAATGGAAAGAGATAGTTAGTTTTTTTTAAATTTAAACTCACGATGACAAACAATTAAATTACGCACTTAATTGAATTTTCAATTGAAAATTTACTGATAAAACAAATTTTAATGAAAAGGAATACTGAAAAGGAATACTAAAAAGGGTTAACATAAAAAAGGTTACCTTTAGTGTTGCACAATTTTGTGAATTATTATCGATTTAAATCATTTATAATCCGATTACACAATCGAGTTTTCCAATACTGAACACGAGGTATGACATAATATAACGGAAGATACAACATGCAACCGTTACTGGAATCTAAAAGGTCGAAGAAATCAATTGATAACTTTCACTTTACACTGATTGCATCACTATTTGAAATCGTGACGTAACAAAAAACGAAATACAATCGTAGAGACCTTGACAAACCATCGCCTGAATGCACTTGAATTCAGAGTAAGAAAATTAACGGACACTTGACCGTTACGATTAACATACACTACACTTGACCGTAACTGCTATTGGTCACTTGACCATTTTCTCCATCGGCCGCGATCGTGAACCATGTCCAGTGTCAAGTATGGGAACTGGTTGTTGCAATTTATAACGACTACCGGGTCTCGTAATGTTAATTCATTGGTTGAATGATTTACAAAGCAATATTATGGATTTGAGCAAAATTCACCATTCAGTGGAAATAAAACATAATTAATGAATTAGCATTGTGCGATTTTTGAACAGTGGTTCTTAAACTTTTTTACTGCATTTCAGTACGGAAATAAAATTTAAAAATGTCGATTAAGAATATTGGAAAGTTTTCAATAATGATAACATTCCAAAAAATTTGTATATTTTTTATTTTATCTATACAGAAGTGAATAATTAAAATTAAACTTATTTATTGTACAGTGCGTTCGGATGTTTTACGGCCTTTTTAAATGCACCAATGTCTGTTAGTTAACCAAGTAGATACACAATATTTTTATTTGTTTAGTACGCACATTTGGATGTTTTATATGTTACGCAGAGATAAGTAAAGATTATTAAATATTCAAAAATACGGTATGTTAAAATAAAGCTTTTTTAAATAAGTTATTAATACAGTTTTTTCTATTGAGTAATAGTATTGATTTAAGGTAATTTATAAACAAATACAATTTTTTGTATTTTTGCATATTTTAGCTTTTTTATTTTCTATTGGATGTTTTGTGACTTGAATTACAATAATGAAAGTTTTATTTTACTGATTGGTTAGAAGAAATTGCCATTCGGCAATAAGCCTGCCAAAGTACAATTAACATAATGTAAAAAAAGTTAAATAAATACAGGGAATTTTAAAATGCACCATTCGTCAAAAATATTTTGAGTTTGTCCACATTTTTGTAGACATGAACTGGATTCAATCCCCTTGAGAGTCATAAATAGTAATAAATTAAAACAGAGATGAAGAACATTTTATAGAAGAGAATATAAAAGTCTAGATATTTACAGCGCTTACGATCTGTCATTGGCTGGTTTGAGTGGCCACTTTATACACTGTGTTACATTCACCATTCTGCCTATGTTCGAACATCAGGAAGAATTTAAGGAATGTAGGTGCATTTCTAATCTCTGTTGTACAATATGAAAAAGCATTTGGTTTTAAATTCGAAGAAATTTTGTTTGACAACCAAAACAAACTACAACATATTATTCTTTTATATATATATTTATAAAAGAAAAATATTTGCTTTCCTGAATAATACCGTATTTTGAGTATTTTAGACGTTTATACTAACAACATTTTATTGTTTGTTTATCAACAAATAATACAAATCTGGTCCATTATTCCTTACATAAAGGTATAAATATCAGGAAACTAGCGAAACTTCTAATTAAAAAAAACACATTCCAAATCATTGTTCTATGTCTACCATATAAGAAGTCCTGTTGACGAACTTAAACATGATGGCTAAACGAAAAAGAAACAAGCCATCTTTTTAACCTTATTCGCATCCAGAAGTGCAAAAATCACTGCACAGGTACACCAATTGGAATACATCTCAATATTTTTTCTATCACGAAAAAAAATGCGGTGATACCCTTGAGACGTTACTTCAGGACAAATGAAATATAAGAATAATAAGAGAATTCAGTCATAGATCTATAAGTTCCGGTGCGTGTTTAAAATGTTAGATAGATGGGTAGAGACAATTCCATTTATTTTTATTTCGATTTTCGTCATATCCGCCGGTTGCGAAATAATAATGTGCTGTTTCTCGATCAACACAGCACAAACTATGGCTTGCATGCACCAATGTCCCGATTGTGTCATATAGTAAACTCGACACAAGATCTGGAGTTTTTTGGTGTAAGTCTTTATAGATTTAAAAAATAACTAAGATAGGCCGGATCTTGTCTTGAGGTAGTATTTTTTTTTGTGCTAGCTTTAATCTTTTTAGTTGTATTTTATTTTATTAGTGCCTGCATTTATTATATGAAATTGTATTTACCATCGTTAGAATGGACTGCACAAGTCCATCAAATAAATTAATAAATAAATATTCCGTCAGCCGGTGGTTGCCCTCCCCTGGACGAGTGTGCGTGCTTGTGAGTGCGATCGGCGATCAGGTATCGGTAACGACCTACAGAAATTATGCAATGCGCGCGCGGTGGCGTGAGGTGCGCGGGAGGTGTTATGTTATATCACCGATTATGTCATGCACCGCTCATAATGCAAGCTTATTTTTTAAATAACACTGTTTGATTGCGACTCGCGATCGAAAACAATTCGACGGCATATTTTCGAACTTGGAAAAACCGTTACAAGTATAAACAACTCATTTGAACCGAGTTGCAGTAGCGTCACGACTAACAGATCAGGGCCGCGATTATGAACGACTATCTTCATCGATATATACTGAGACGGTATAAACCAATATCGATGTAAATGTAGGAAAGCGTGTATATTTGTACGAAAATTCAAAGCATCTTTGTCGGTAACCGGTAATTGAACATAATTTTAAAAAAAATTGTATACATATTCTATTTTTCATACGGAAAACTCACTTTGTAGATAAACTTGAAGATAAATTTTATATTCCCATCTTAATAAATCTAAAAGAACTTGTAAAAATATATTACGCAATAACTCAATCAGTTTTGGAATATGGGATAATTGGACGGGGATGTGCAAATGACACACTGATCAAGCAAATAATAATTGCACAAAAAGATTTGATAAAAATTATCTTAGGAGTCCCAATCAGAACTAGCTCCCTCGGTATATTTGAAAATCTTAATGTCAAATCTATGAACAACTTTATGTAAAAACTTTGTTACTATACGCACGTAAACATTATTCTCTACCTTCCGTTACAAATACAAGAGTTACTAGATATTCCTCCCTGATGCTGCAAAAAAATACAAAAATAAATACAACCTTCGGTCAAAGAGGATTGACCTACTACTCGGTTAAAGTGTATAATCTACTTCCATTATCCATAAGAACAATTAGTAAGTTCTCACAATATAAAATTGCTATTAAGAAATGGATAGTGGGGGTGCACGGATCGATGAGTGAATCAAGCCAAATAGGTCAAATGTATGCACTGTTTTGGATTTTTTTTAAATTGGTCTGTATAAATTGGTCATGTTTTTTATGAATATTTTTGTTTTTTTATTGTTTATTATGTTGATTATAATTAGGTTAATTGGATTAATTACGTTTTTTTGTTGTAATTATGTTAACTTTGTTAAATAGCTAATCTTAGGCATTTTTCACATTTTGTAAAATGTTTCCCTCGGCACGGGACACCCCAGTGAGGGAACATTATTCTGTATAAAAAAAGAATACAAACAATGTAAAAGTATGAATAAATAAATCAATCGAGGCCCTGGGCCCTGATTACACTGTATATATTAAATACATTTATGATTTATTTTGAATTTTTGAGTAAGATATGTATTAAATAAACATGTCAAATTGTTCTTAGAATTTTGACACGGAACCTAACCCTATATCTTGCATTATATTTGTGTTCATTTTACGTCGATATTTTTAACGCCGATGTCTCTCGGAACGGAACCCAGGCGTAAAACGACGTTTACATGTATTTTAAATGTTTCTAATAATAACAAGAAAGCGCTGCATACCATGCGCGCGAAACTTCAAATCAAGAATAACGAAATATAGGTATAAAAATGGCAAACTTTTTGTGCTTGGAACACTGTATATTTGTTCGCGAAAAGCATTACGATGATAACGAGGCAGAATATGAAAGTAATCTCGTCGACTAAATATAACTTAATTTTTCCTTTTTCCTTAAATTACTTTACTTTGGACAATGTTACTTGAGCTTAAAACAACATGAAAAAAAAAACTAGTTTTATTGGAAATCGTGAAACGCTGTTTTTCTTAAATTTATTTTTATTTTACTTTCTCAAATTAAATACTGAACAATAATAAAACTACAATTGAATGTATTTTGATTTTATATATTTATTTTAAGTAAGATTAAAACGGGAATAAAGAGTGTATCTCCCAGATACATTGTATTGGGACCATTGCAGGGTTAAGGGAAAAAACTAGGATTTGCATCTTATTAAAAATGTTTTGTTTTAATTATTATTATTTAAGCTGCTTTTTGGTAAGCAAGATGGTAAATCATTTATTTATTTTTATCCATCACATAAAATCGATGCATAGCTTACAAAATATTATCAATATCTACAAGATAGGAGGGATATCTCACGATTTGAAGATAAAATTCTCCTCTCAGAGTTCTCGCTGGATTTCTGTAGAATTTGGCATCGATTCTGTGCTTCTCGATGACTATCAATAAATTGGTGATATTTCCAGTATCGTCCTATTACAAGCTCCCGTTGCTAAAATATTGCTCAATGCTGATTCCCAGAATGTGTGTACGTTAAAGATGACAGCTTTGATACGAAACAAGGATTGTACTGTAAAATTGAACATTAAATTGATTGATGTAGCGACAAAATCAGAATCTAGTATCGAAAATAATGTAACCATTCACTCCAAATCCCCCCCGATTGACTGTAATGTATGTTTTTAAATGTGCATGTTCGTTAAATTACTTTATTCAATAAAAACAAAATAATAAAATTAAACTAATTTATCCTAAATTTGGGTAAATTCAACTTTAATATTAATACAAATGAGTTAAATTGATCATCAATATTTTTAGTAAAAGTGAGTTAAATTAAGCTTTAATAATAAGAAAAATGAAGTAAATTCACCTTTTAATTACCAAAAAATAAAATAAATTAAATATTTAAAAAATGGGTGATCTGAACTTCAAAATCAAAAAAAAATTGATAAATTCCGCTTTAATATTAACGTATTGAGCGAAATTCAGCTTAAATATGAACGAAAATGAGTTAATTTCACTATATTTAGAAAAATGTAGGTAGGTAAATTCCACTTAAATAAAAACTAGGTAAATCAACACATATTACAACAGACACGAAGAACATTTTACAGAAGGTAATATACAAGTCTATGCTTCCACAGGGCTAGTGACATGTCATTAGCTGGTTCAAGTGGCCACTTTACACACTGTGTAACATTCATGTTGTAATGGTAGCTCCTTAGGGGGTTGAATCCAGTCCTGATCTACAGAAATTTGAACAAACTCAAAACATTGTAGTTAAATCAACTTTCATACCAAAAAAATTTCACTTAAATCACATTTACTGTCAACATAAATTAGGTAAATTTAGCTTTAATAATGACAAACATTAGCATGTAATTAAATCTGCCAACATTAGTAAACATCTTATATAGGTACATCTGAAAATCTTGCGCTTACGTGATAAACTAAAAACAAAACATGCTTGGCATTATGAAATAAAAAACGTCTTTTAGGTTAATTGATAGAAAATTACTGAATTCTATATTTTGTCACAAATAAAATTAGGTTATATCACATTTAATATCAACAAAAATTAGGTAAATTTAGCTTTAATTATGACAAACATTAGTAAGTAATTGAATTTTATTTTTATTTTATTTATTTCGAATACAAACAGATGTACAGGTTAAATGAATATTTTTAAAAAAAAATTTATATAAAATGTATACATAGTAGGGCCTGCCATCCAATTATATGTATTCACTAAATAATACTGTAATAAAGCGACGACGGCTTGAAGTTTAAACTATATAAATAATAAATATACTATATATATATTAAAATAAGATAAATATGGACAAAACAAGGAGATAGTGGAAAGGAAAAGAAGGAAATTGATAAGGAGTGGTAAAGGATGATTGAAGGAAAGTGAGAGTGGAAAATTGCATTTGATTTAATGATTAAACGAATTATGAATGAAGAGCATGAATCAAGCCTATTAATTCTCTTCTGTACATATTGTATGGAGTGTTAAATCGGCCATCATTGGTAAACATCTTATGTATATCTGAGAATCTTGCGCTTACGTGATAAATTAAAAATAAAACACGCTTGGCAATAAGAAAAAAATACGTATATTTTAGGTTAATTGATAGAAAATTATTGAATTCTATATTACGTCACAAATATTGACACAGAAAAAGATAAAATAACAACATAAATCATGCATATTAAGAAGAAACCGTTCTCTTCCGGTGTGAGACCGGTATGCGGGTGTTGCGCAACTGTCGTAATCGTCCACTCCGAGCTATTGAGGGCATACAAATCACACAAGATGGCGAACAGACAACGACAGACACAGCCGAGTTCCTCAAAATCTGTTCTGTATAAATATGTACTTTTGGAATGCAAAACAATCTGGAGTAACGTAAAATTAATTTCCGTTAAAACTATCATCTGCTGCACGTACACACATCGGTCGTCCTAGTCACATCCGGGCCAATTGTAAGTTAATACCTTCATCATGACGATAAATTCTCCCGAGCGATTACGACGATACACTACTGACCCTCTACCTTCAAGTTTTGGGTAGGTACTTCGATATGTATCAAAGGCTAAAGTACCCCACAGTACACATATCTTCTCATTAAAGGTGTCAAAATTTTTGTTCCTCCGCGCATGTTTTGCTTTGATTACAATTTATTGGAGTTTGAATGATTTTGAAGTTAACACATTTGATAAAAAGCCTAACCCGAGATAATACAAAACGGAACAGATAGACACATTCTTTAAAACATAATTTAAATAAAAAATTAATGCATTCTGCAAATAAATCATGTTTTCGTAATATCAGCATATGTTCATTTAGTTTTTCTTTTGTTTTTTTTATGTTCATGTCATACCATATATATATGCTATTAACTTTTAATAATTAAAAAGGAATGGCCTACGCTCAGACGTTTGTAGGCATTTTTTTACAATTCATGTTATAGCTTAATTTTAAGATGTATTTTTCTTGTATTATATCTCTTTGTAAATAATATGTGTATGGAAAAATAAACAAATAAAAAATAAAATACGGAAGAGAAATACTTAAATTTTTAATTTAGAATTGAACGCGGAGTAAAGTATCAGCGTCACTTTTTGTTTGAATTCGAACATATGACGTCTGAGATAACGAAATGAAAATGCGTATCGACATGTCGGTAGAACAAAATTTACCATACCGAGATAGGTACAAATATTACAAAAGTTAAATATACCATCCCGAGATTCACAATCATCATTTTCCTATTCGCTACACTGATTTTTGTTAAATTAATGGTTAAGTTATCAGTTTTTAAGATTCAGATGCTAGTCCAGAAAATTAAAAAAATATTGCAATGTCAAACCACCTTTAAAACAAATATATCAAATACCAATATATTGAAAGATAAACTAATTGAGTTTCGTCGACAAATATCATTAGTTTTATCTTCTTAGTAGAGCTATACGGATCCAATAATTGTCTTAAGTCAAATCTTTCTCCAAGTGTTTCTCAACAGATGTCAATTCCCAGTATAAATAAATACGTTTCAATATTTCCTTTTCTTCTTTGTACTGTTGCGGATATTGTAATGTTTTTCTTATTTGTCCCTTTGTCTTTTAGAACACCGAGCGGTGCATCACACGATGCCTTTATTGCTACTATCGGATGAACGAATCTGATGGATTTACAAAAGATTTGAATGTTTTAAAATCTTTTTAATATACCAATTCAATTCAATCCAATCGGAGAGAATTTCCAAGCAACTTCAAAGCCCGCCCTTAAGCATATATATATTCAATATGGGATTGCCCTGAACTATTATCTCTCATCAACTTCAGGGTGCCTGGAAGAATGACTAGACAGGTGCCACCGTTTTGTAGCAACAATTCACGGACAGTGGATACTTGTAATGCCGTATTAAATAGACTTCATGAACTCGGCAATAGTTATTTCCACGCATCTGATATATTTAGTGTAGGGTATTGTTCCTAAAGAACAAACCTTTTGAAATTTTTCAAAGATGGTGTTTGGTAATCATATTTATTTATTCATGCATTTCATATACAGTTTTATGTTCACTTTGCCTAGCTGTGTGAAACAGTACCTATGATTTTCTTGTTGTTTTACTGAATAATGTTTTATCATTTAAACTTTCTACTGAATATGCTGTATAATTTTTGTTTTTTTTTATTTTTTATAAATCTTGTTAATAAAATTCATGTTTTTAAAAATAAATAAAATATTAAGTCAAATATGTTAATATTATAAATGTTTGTTAAAGGCAGATTTGCCGTTTATGTTAAAAAATTAAAATAAAATAAAATAAAATATGTAAACTGTACATGTATGTAAAATGTTTAAAAAAAAAACAGACTTTCAGTTCTACAAGAACAGTGTTTGGAATTCTCTTTTCTATTTTAACAGTGATATTTCCTTTCTTATCACGGTTCCAATATCGTCCAGAAAAGTTTATTAAAAATCAACGATTGTAAACGACTCTTTTCAAAATACAAGTCAGAAAATACCGTACATATTATGTTAAGTAGACACCGAGGAAGGCGATGCGTTTTCGGGCATTTTGAAAACTGATAGAACCAGTTTTTGAAGGCATTAATCTTTATAATCGAATCACGGTACTATTTATTGGTCGCACACATCTCAAAATTTTCAAACCATTCCAGAAACAATTAAACATTCACAGATCGAAAGACAGAAAGGGTAAATAACTGACGAGAAGTAAATACAGGTTTGAGAATAAAATTTGAGAGAATTAATAAAATATTATGAGCAAGTTCAGTTTTACGGGAAATTGGATAAAAAAAATTTTTTCTCACGCGCGGTTAAAAACAGAGCATTGAATGAGTTTAGCGGTTTTTTTTATATTTGTTAATTGAACATTTAAATAAGCAAAAATATTTTTTTATAGATCGTATGACTTGTTGCTTTGTATTTCTTAAATGACTCCTCCGAATGTGACGTCAGAGGTTATCTTCCGCTTATTCTCGATCAAGCCGATTGGTCCGTTGACATACAGTAAACCGGATATCTTTCACAGATCTGTTATTCAATTAATTCATATGAACTATTGACGTCGTTTAAAAAAGTTCGTTTTTAATGAAATATTTTTTAGTACATTTTTTTACATTTTCAAGAAACTTGGCGGTACAATTTAGTCCTCCAATTTTTACCGCGCGCAAGAAAACATTTTTGTATACAATTTCCCGTAGGGCAAGTTAATCATTGAATGGCGAAATTTATGGAACTGGGTGACTGCGTTGAGCTGAGTCTTCGGGCTGGCTGGGCTGACTGGTGCTGACTGGGGCTGACTGAGAGTTACCACGACCTATGGTCTCTTTGTAGACTGCGTTCCTTTGTTTTACTTAGTAGCAACGATGTTAACGTACTGCAGGACGTTGATCTCGTCGTTGTGTGCAATACTGTTAGACTTGTATTCAATATTCGATATAAAATGATGACTCGCTTCATCGGTAGTCGCACTAATTTTCTAGTGAAATCATTTAGCACGTATGTGTGTCATCGATCATGGACTATGAACGGCAAAAACAGAACACAGATAAAGAAACAAATATATTTCGTTAAACATTTTTGCAAAAATATACTGCAGTGCTTTTCCTTGTAGCCAAACGCTTTTTATCGCTCGATACATCGTTTTATGTATGTTAGTAGGTAGTCACAGTACATGTTGGCAGCAGAACGCGAAGAAAGAAAGTTATGAGTCAAACAAATGAGGTAATTCCTTTAGGTGCAATCATAACAATAAATTGGCGATTGGCCTCCATTGCTGATATACGACTAGGTACCGTATCAAACATTACGTTTAGAGCCAATGGAACACAATGTATGAGGCGCGTCGACGAAGCATTAAATTGCCAGAAGAAAATTATTGCCAGAGCAAAACGTCACCACGACTTAGTCAATAATTCCGTATTCTGGCGGATGAAGATAGCTATTTCGAGTGTAAATAGAATCAGAATCCTGTACGAGTGTTTTTGACTGCTGATGACCTATCATTGTTAGTTTAAGTGATCACACGCCAGTGGCAAGCGGTGATTTTTTAAATAGGTAATCTACAAAAAATGATCATTAATTTGTACTTTCATATCCAGGGTGTTCTTTAAACCCTGTCACATCCGAAACTACGATGATCAGTATAGGCAAGAAGACATATTACATGTATAAAAAGTATTTTAAACAAACATTTTTTTTTAAAATAAAATATCTAAAAAAAAACAAATGGTTGCTTACTTCTGCAGGGGAGAAGTGAGGGGAGCGCGGCGCAGTGTCAGACTCCCTCCTTCCCCCACCTCGTTTCACCCCTGCAGAAGTAAGCAACCATTTGCTATTTTGATATTTTATTTTTTTAAATTTTATTCGTTCAAAAAAAATATTTTATTGTGCTAATATGTCTTCTTGCTCATACTGATCATCGTGGTTTCAGATGTGACAGGGTTTAAAGAACACCCTGTATGTACCAGTGGCGAGGAGAGATTTTTTATAGGTAATCTACAAAAAACGTTCATTAATTTGTACCTACATATAAGTACCTACCAGTTGCGAGGGATGATTTTTTTATAGGTAATCTACAAAAAAATATCATTTTCCGAAGAACTGTTTTTCTTTGATCGAATATCTTTGATATACTCGAATGTATTATGCATCACATAGGACACGTGGCGCTCGAAGTGGCCGTTTTAGGCATTATTCGTTTATAAATGAATCGACCAGCAGTGTTGACGCATATTACGCATGCGACAGGATGATAGAGTCGATCTCGCTAGATTTTTTGGCGCTAGTATTGAATATAACGTTGAATGAATCCCTGTTTCTATACATATTTATGTATTTATATATATTTATTTAAATTATTTATTGACAATTCTTGGTGAAATTCCATTGTAGTGATGTAATAACTTATATTTACATATAAGTTATTAATTTAAAAATACTTGGTACACTTCCACTTATTTATTTGACCAATTAGCGCTTTCAGATGACTAGTCTGAAGATGCCCATTAGAGGGGAAAGCGCTTCTTGGTCAAAGCAATAAGTGGAAGTGTACCAAGTATTTTTAAATCAATAACTTATATGTAAATTTGTGTACGTTATATCTTTGATCTTCGCAAATTTGACCACATAACCGAGTATTGCACGCAACTACACTGGCTCAGTATCAGGCATAGAAGAAATATTCACATTTTATCACTTCTTCACAATATCTTAAATAATCCCACTTCGCCTGTTTATCTTAGAAAGCTCTTCCAACCTCTTTCACAACACGGACTATCTCTTCGTTAAAGTAACGAGAGAACCCTTTAAATACCCTGTCACCGCTCTAATTTTTTTATATCCACATTCACAGTAATGGACGCTCGATTGTGGAATAATCTACCCACTAATGTTAGAGACCCTTCTTTATTTACATTTAAGTCAAGATTAAAATGTCACTATCGAAATATTAAAATTGTTCCTTTATCCTTCTTTCCTTCCCATACTCTCCTCTCTTCATAGTATAGTGTTATTTTTTTTAAATATTTCTATTTTCTTAATCTTTGTTTTTAATTTTTGTATAAAATTGTTAGATTTAACATGTCCATGTATTTGTAATTTTCTCAAACTGAACGGTTTGGGTAGGTAGGAAGAAATTGCCTTAAGGCAATATGCCCGCCCTTATATGTATATATATATTGTATATGTATATAAAGTGTTAAATAAATAAACGTAAGTTATTACATCATTTATATATTTGTAGTATCAATTTCTAATTAATTTTCACATACGTTTACTTGGCAGTTGGTAGTGCACTGCACTTATGCACATACTAAGGAACCCCCTCTGCTCGATATTTTACCATTTTTACCACACATTTGCCTGAAAGATCACATTTCGACAGCAGACTTGTCTCCATTCAATTTTCGTTTACAATATTTTAACCTGATAATAGCCGCTGATAATGTGGATGGGGTGGGGTGGTGCTTTTAAAACAAATATTTTACCAGATGAAAAAATACAAAAATTAATTATAAAAATTATTTTGAAAAAACCGTCTACTTTTCCCACTGTTCAATTATTTAAAAAATTTAAGGTCTTAGATATAAAATTGCTATATAAAAATAATTGTTTGCTTCAAATACATAAAGATAAAATAAATAGTAGTATTTCTAGGTCTCAAAACGTAAGTACGCGACCTAGAACAGGTGGTAATATTTTAATTCCTAAATTAAAAACAACTACTGCTCAACATCATTATACTTACAAAGGAATATTTTTCTTTAATAAAATGAACAAAGATAATTAAAAAGTACAGTCAGGAATACAATATATTTTAGGAAGAAGTAAAAAAAATTACATCTATAATTCTTCTTTATGTAACACTGATTGAAAACATCGTTAATATCTTTTTTGTAATTTACTTATGTTATTCTTAAAATATTATTGATTAAAACAAAATAATCTATTGTAAGACGTCACTAATATAAATATATGTATTTGATTAATGTAAAAAATAGTATTTAGTTGTTATATTGTATTTTAATTTGTTTTTAAAAAATAAAAATATAAAATTAAATAAAAAAAATGTTTGAAATAAAAACAATAAAAAGTATTAATACATGTGGTTCCCCCTTATTTTACCGTGCCGTGTGGATTTTTGCGATACGTGTAAAATGGGCCTATGCATGTGATCCATCAAATCACAGAGTTACGTAAACGTCACTTTCTATCTTATTGTATGCAAAACACAAGCTTAAGTCATTAAATTACGTAATTAAATCGGTCATTCTCGTAGGCTACAGCGTAAGAACTATGTTAATAACAAGGTAAAGTACTTAAAATAAACAAGCTTTATTTATGTATAATCTTGTATCGGGTTCCCGTGAAAAATCACGGACAAATATGAATTTTATATTTAGAAAGCTATTGGTTTTGTCACTAATAAAAATCATGCTATATTTATAGCCGGGGAGAAAGCCCAAATATTATAATCAGCCAATAGGAAGATATCACTTTTTTACAATTATAAATCAATAAGAAGCTATGAAATAATGTCGAAAAAAAATCATAAAAATTACATTTCAACTAACTTTATTGCGTTTAAAAAAATTTAAAAAAAGATTACAAAAAAAATAATTTGAAAAAACCTATTTTAAGTTTATAAAAACATCAAAAAAATATTAAAATCCGACTAATAATGAAAAAATAAAATATTTTTATCACGTTGATTAGAAACTATGCAAATAAATTGTATTCATTAATATGTAGGCAGAATAGCCCCCACATTTGCTGTAAAATTCAAAGAAATTAAGATTTGAATCATTTTAAGGGTTGTACTCAACTAGGACAAATAAATTATTATTTTTTTTTTTATCAAAATTATGGAGTTTTATCAATAAATATATACAAAAACAACGATATGATTTATGATCAGTTTAAGACCTAGAGGCTATTGAAAATTACAGTTTAATAATAGGGAAATATAACTTTTTTTAAACATTTTAAAAGTAATAAAAGTCTATGAAATACTTTACATAAAAAAAAATTATATTAATTATAAGTACCATATATATATTTTTTTAATTTGTAATTTTGAATTCCCGCAAAACGATCATTCCATTGGCCACGCCCCTTACTAGGGAACAAATTTGTCACGATTCGATTGTTTATTTGTTCCCGGCCATTGAAATTTGTTTCGAACTTTATCACGAATCTTGATGTCGACCACACGTCGCGTTTTTCTAGCAATGTATTATTATTATTTATTTTTTTCATTTATGTATGAAACCATTTCTCCACAATATCCACATTGATTTTGAAAATACAATTAATTATTCTAAATCCATTTCATATATTTTTATCGGTATTCGTAGTATGTGATATTTCCCTTTTCAATGTATTTAAAATATATTAAAAATACTAATAATGATCAAATAATTCCTTTAGTAAATACAAGATAAAAAATGTTTTATACATCCACATAAATTTATTCAGGTCTGAAATGGATAATAAGGTGGTCATTTTCCTTCTTTCTTATAAAAGTCGAGATGGTCATTTGAAAGGAAATTGTGGTCAATCTACTTTATACAAATGGAGATTAAAATGATTACGCAGTAACTATCTTGACCTGAAATGATGAGTATTTCATAACGACTTTATAACATCTTGGTCTGCAACCGCAATTTGAAAAGATAATTTGTATTTAAGTCGGTAAAAAAATATATTTAAAAAACACGGCATTGCACAAGGCCAACAATATGGTCTCCAAATGACTCAATATCACATCTGAGTGATGTTACTTTCCTTCGTAATTATCTCATGATAAAAATTTATTGTTAATGATTTCTTTTGCCTTTTTGATTAACAATAAATTTTACCACATTATTTTTTTTTTGTTTGGCCGTTTTATAATTGAATATACATATTTTTTAGCGATTTAAAATACTTAATAAATCGTTTAACTTTATTTATTGTCAATTTTACTGGAGAATATTATTTTTTGTATTTTCATATCATATGTATGCTTCCAGTATCCGTTGTGTTGTATCCCAACCAGCGTCGTAACGAGGGGATGGCCCGGCGGGCGGCTTCCAGGGGCGCAACCCTCAGGGGGGCGCACTTTACAGACCAAGTCGTCTTTTTTTCAAAAATCTAAATCTTTCCAGGGGCGCTCATGACCTTAGCCTCCACGTAGATCCCAACTGAATTCGGGGCTTTGGTCTCCTGAAGTTTGGGATATGTTACTGTTTATGTACTATGTACTTTGGTAATAAATAAATTCCTTTCAATGTGGGGGTAATTTCAGGTTTCTTAAGGCGAGACTAACTGAAACTCAAAACAATCTTTCTGAAGATGCCAATTAGATGGTTAAACGCCAATAGTCTGACCAATGAGTGGAAGTGTACCAAGTATTTTTGATTAGTAACGTATTTGTAAATATCAGTTATTTCATCTTTACTATAAAGTTTTAAAAATGTTTAATGCGTTGCCAACAAGTCTCAGAGAAGCTAAAAGCGGGTTCACTTTTCGAATAAAATGCTTTTTGTATATTAGGGATAAGAAATTTTGAATCGGGTTGTGGTCCCGTAGCTAGTGTCTCAGACTTACGGCTCAAAGACCCGTGGTTCGAATCCCACTCTACACCAATTTGATTCCCATTTTTTAATAGTGAGTTATTAACATCTCATTGAAAAGGGCCCTTAAGAATACATATTTAGGTAAATCATAAGAACGTAAATATTTATTTTATGTTAAAAAATCATATATATTTATACGAGTACATTAAGGTTACACAAATTTGCTTTAATTATTTTATACATAGTGTTAAACTAGTAAGTAAATTTAAGCTTATTTACAAATTTAAAAAAATACAAATAAATCAATATTTTCATAATCTATTTTAAAATATTTGTAACTTTACATAATACTATGATTCGTTGAATTTATTGAATGTAATTAATGATAATTTAAAAAAATTAAAATATAGATTACACAAACATCACTCTGTCAGATTTAAAATTTACTCTAAAAATGCATTATGTAACTTAGTAGACATTATAATAATAAATATGTACATCTCCCTTCCCCTCCTTATCCTCTATTTAAGCATTCTTGTCCTAATCCCGCCCAATTTACAGTAACATAATGTACTTAAAATAAATATTTAAAAAATCTTTGATTATTGAAAAATATTTACGAGTACATGAAAATAACATTTTTATATGTATTTATTATATAATATATAGTAATATATTTTCTTTACTAACTTTGTATACTTTGTGGAAATCTGTTATTAGTTCTGAGTTTATACACTATATCTGTTTGTTTACTATAAATATGTATGTAGAACTGTTGATTTCCCAAATAAAATAAATAAATAAATACTTTTTTATTTAATAATTTTAATTGACAAAATGGAAGTTTCTAATTACTTTAATAACAGGCGTTATTCGTGTTTAATCACGATGTAATATTTATAAAGCGGTACAGTAGCTGTGAGCAAAAATACCTTTGACATTTGGACAGGTACACGCGTTGCGCTGCTTTACTATGATTTAATTATTATAATAAAGTTAACCGGATCGAGTCGGATGTCAACGTTAATGAAGCCAGCGCGCATGTTGATTTCTCGGTACGTCTAATTACACGGAAGAACACGACAAAATGGACGCAGACATTAAATCCTAAGCACCGTGTTATATTCATCGATTTAACAACATCAAATTGTAGGAACTGCATTACAAGCTTAGCAAAAGCTTCCTACCAGTTGCCCGAGGCTTATTTTAAGAAAAACAAAGTAGGTTTATACAAATCTCTTAAATATTTTGACTCGTACGAAGACTCTTCTTCCTTTCATAGTTTAACTTCCCTTACTAAACGTATAAGCATTTCTGATCTGTCTTTCTTCTTCAAAATTTTAAACAATTTTGTCGATAGTCCATATCTCTTGGAGCGTATTTCAATCAATTGTTCCGTAAAGTCAACACGACAAGTAAATTTTTTTTATAATTCATTGCCCAAAAAAAAATATGTTCAAAACTCGTTTATTTATTGTAGCTGCTCCAAATTTAATTTACTTTGTCCCCATTTAGATATTTTTAACACAAAATTTTGTGACTTAAAAAAAAACTTTATGAAAGTCTGTAAAATGAAACATTTGTCAGTGTGTAATAAGTTTATGTTCCTTTAATTATGTTTATTTTATTATAATATCAAGTTTTTGAATTGGTCAACTATATTATGAAAGTCCCTCTCCTCCACTCTATTTTCTCATCCCTTTTCTTACGAGGTCTTTTTTTTTTTTTTTCTCATGTCTTATGTAATATATTATTTTTCTCTTTACTGTGTAACATGTTCTCTCATTATATTTGTGAAAAACTTTAACTGGATGTATGTAATATTTTTTATATTTTGTATTCTTATATGACAACTGTTGTTTTTCCTTAATAAATAAAAAAAATAATAGTTACGTGGTAGAATTGTGAATTTCTTATCAATATTGAATGATGCCAAAAGTATTTGAAATATTAACAATACTGTGCTGTTCCTTGATCAACTCAGCACAAACTAAGGCTTGCATGCACCCATGTCCTGATTGTGTCGTATTGTAAACTCGAGACAAGATTTGGACTTTTTTGGTGTAAGTCTTTATAGATTTAAAAAATCACTAAGATAGACCGGATCTTGTCTTGAGGCAGTATTTTTTTTTTGTCCTAACTTAAATTTTATTTAGTTGTATTTTATTTTATTAATACTTGTATTTATTATAAGAAATTGTATTTACCATCGTTAGAATGGACTGCATAAGTCCGTTAAATAAATATTAACCACCCAAGTATATGAACATATTTTAGGTACATAATAATATTTTCAGTATAAAAAAAACATTTATGTATATATATATATATATATATTTTGAGAAGTAAAAATTGGCCCTCAGGCGAATGTGCTGTAAAACGATGTATGATAGATGCACAAATGTCGAGATCCGTGAACTGTGTAAGCCTGAGACATGCATTATCGACAGAATCAAGAAAGGGGTGCTGCGTTGGTTTGGACATGTAGAGCGAATGGACAGCGAAAGAACGGCTAAAAGGATCTACGATGCGAATCTTGATGGATGCAGGAAACGAGGAAGACCGAGAAAGACATGGCACGATCAAATTCATCAAATACTTGAAGATGGACATGTCAAGAGTAGGAATAATCGGCGTGCGTGCATGAGAACATGTATGAATGTAGAGGAAGCGATGTCTGTATGCAAGAGTGATATGGAGTTATATCATCTCTGTCAACCCCTACGGGGAAACGGTGTGATGGTTTGTTTGTTGTCGTTTGTATTTATGTACGTACTAATGCATGCCTCTGCAAAATAATGTTCAACTTAACAACTAGCGGACCCGACAGCCCGAACGTTGGCTTGCCTGCTATTAGTTGGTTCAGCAAACGTTTTTTCGATATTCGATTTTTTTATAAACTATATACTAAGTGACATTTGACATTGAGTTTGACATTTCAATCTTTTTCACACACTCAAACACACACAAAAAAATCATCATATTGGAAAGAAAATATCATTGAAAGAATTGTCCATCGCTGGCGATGAATTAGTTTCTCCCTTAGAGTAAACGGCGTGATGATTTGTTGTTGTTATTGTTATAAAAATGTACTAAATATCTACATTAGACTATGAAGAGAGGAGGGGATAAAAAGAGAAAGAAAGAGGAAAGAGAAGGGGGAAAACTCAAATATTCAGAAAGTGACATTTCATACGTGATTTGAATGTAAATAAAGAAGGGGCGTTTCTGACATTAGTGGGAAGATTATTCCATGATCGTGCAGCTACTAATGCGAAAGAGGAGGCAAAAAAATTAGAGCGGTGAATGGGTATTGAAAAGGGTTTTTTCGTTACTAGAACGAAGAGATAACCCATGCTGTGATAGAGGTTGGAACACATTGAGTTTGTTCAAAAAAAAAAAAAAATTGCTTACAAATTAGGAATCACAAGAGATAACTATAACTTTTTTGTACTGATATGGAACTTTTTCGCAATCTATTGTGTCTTTGAAAACACCGATTTAACGCAGATTTAACGTGAATCTTATTTAGACTAAATGGTTAATTTGATGTCCCGACTATTCCCCAACCAATTCACCTAATGTTCCCTTACATAGAACAAGATTCAATACAATTATGTCCCTCGGTCATCTTAAGACTAATGGTCGTTTCCAGGCACCTCTACCCGGAATGATTCAGACCAGTTTCCAAAAAACAGGATTCAAATTATTTTGTATGGAAATTAAATAAAATTTATAATCATTTTGTTGTTTTTACCATGTGTTCTTTCCGCACCTTTTGATTAAAAAATAAATATTTATAAAAATTGAAAAAATAAAAATTTCAGGCGTTGCCTAGTACGTAAGCGAAATAATTCAATTGGATGAATCTCACTCGCATAAATAAAGGTTTCAGCTCTTTTACTTCACAAACATCAACAGATGAAAGAATTGAAGTAATATATATATAAAGTAATATGGGCAGAATGGTGAATGTTACACAATGTGTAAAGTGGCCACTTAAATCAGCCAATGACAGGTCATAAGGCCTGTACATGCCTAGACATCTATATTGCCTTCTTTAAAATGTTCCTCATCTCTGTTGTGATATGTT
The DNA here is from genome assembly GCF_059751315.1 of Micrasema longulum. Lineage (NCBI taxonomy): Eukaryota > Metazoa > Arthropoda > Insecta > Trichoptera > Brachycentridae > Micrasema > Micrasema longulum. The sequence goes on along the minus strand of NW_028278176.1, from coordinate 158,002 downwards.
GAATAAATATTGTTTAATGCCAATTTTAAGTCAAAACCTAACATTCCTAACATAAAAATAAACTGTTTCGCTTAAGCTAGGGTTTCCTAGGACAGCGGTGCCCGTATCTTAACGGCCGTAGTGAGCGGTGATGCGGTGGGAAGCCGTCGTAACGTTGTCTAGAGAGTGGTTTCATAGGGAAATGGTGTTAAATGGTGTTGATAACACCGTTTTCCTAGGAAACCACACTCTACTCATCGTTACGACGGCTGTCCACCGCATCACCGTTCACTACGGCCGTTAAAACACGGGCACCGCTGTCCTAGGAAACCCTAGCTTTACCTGTTATAATTATGTTGTCTGTCCCCAAAATAAAAATACTAACCTGACGTTCTTATGTCTCAGAATCTTGTAAAAAGAGAGTAAAAAATAAACAAATAAACAAATACAAAAATACAGTGAGAAGTAAAAAAAAAAAGGATGATTTTTGTAGTCGGTTATACCAATTTTTTTTCTTCTTTTTTTTAGTTCCGGCTCATCACACTAAGTGGACTGGCGCCACTCCGCACCCTGGGAATTCTGATGTAGAATGGTGTGTCGCAGTGGACATCTTCAGAGGAAGAGAAACATCGGCACCAGCGGAGGAACACGACCACCGGATATTCGTTCACCATCGCTCATATCCCAAAGATGATCATCAGGGACCATCCGAATATCGAAAGATGAAATTCGACCAACAAAAGCTAAAATTTTACAACCTAAAACAAAGTTGTCTACTAGAGACGTAAAAACACTACCGTTGATATATAAGTATTTTAAATATATAATCAGTATACGGTAAAAGAAATATAAAACGAAAGTGACAGATTCTAAAGAAATACAACTCTATTTCTATAAAACAAAAATTAACCATAAATTAGTCGATAGATCATTTACTACAGCTGCAAAAGAGATCATTAATCGAGTTCAAAAGATAAAAAAATCATAGTTCAAGAAAGCGACACGGCGACACGAAATACGCTTTTATGGTCACTGAAACAAAAAATCCATTGAATAAGTTGAACTTGCTCGTGCGAATTCATTCTATCTATTTTTGGCTTGGAAAACTTCGATATGGCTGTCGGTATACTATTTGCATCAACTGCTTTGAAGACAGTCGGTGTAGCCAGCCTCTGGATCGTCCCCTTGCTGCTCACAGCGCTGACGTATAAAAATTACGACAGCCACGATCCAGAAGGCAGGGTCAAGGATCGTCAGCCGATGCAGGAATATGACTTCATCGTGGTGGGGGGAGGTTCAGCAGGAGCTGTCGTGGCAAATAGGCTGAGTGAAATACCATCGTGGAACATCTTATTACTAGAAGCCGGTAAGAAATTGATGGAATAATTCAATAAAAAACTTTACAGCATATGTAAAAACATTAAATTTTACTTATTCATATAAGTAAAATTTAATGTTTTTATATAGGCTGTAAAGTTTTTAACCCTCATGGGCACTACTTGCAAACCCGGAAAAATGCATCTTTCTTTATTTTGAACAAATAACAAAAAACTGACACTATACTTGATTTCAACGTTTTTTTAAAACATATTTTTTTTATTATAATCAGTAAATATTTTACACGTAAGCGGTGATGACATAAGCATGATTATGTCAAGAAATAGTAGTGAAATAAACATTTTAATTTTATACATTACCAACTTTACAATACGCAAGTAGAGCTTGCCATGTTTGCAACAAAGCCGATAATTTAAAAGTCAAGTCTTACAAATTAAGCCGTATTTTTAACTGACAGTGTAAAAATTATTGTAAGAAATTGTATTCTGAATAAGTTTCAATTAATATCTCACTTTTTAAATTTTGGATTTTTAAAAAACATAACAGTAATCCAAACTGTTACTTATACAACTATGGTTTTAAGTATAATTAAATTTGTAAACTGAACAAAAAGATAAAACGATATCGAAATTAGGATGATGCTTTGCTGGGAAAAGTATCGTCAATTTTCTATTGTGCCAATTCCACACCCAACCAAAAAAATGTTATACTATTAAAAAACCTACATTTTTACTTTTAAAAGAACACACCGAATTTAAGTTGGTTATGCGTAAATGTTTAAATTTAATTTGTTGTTCCATTTAATTCTGAAGATTATTTCTTGTCTGTGATTTCAGGACCGGACGAGAACGAGATCTCTGATGTTCCTTCCCTGGCCACATACCTGCAACTCACCAAACTAGACTTCCAGTACAAGACGGAACCAACGGGACAAGCGTGCTTGGGAATGAAAAACGGAAGATGCAACTGGCCAAGAGGAAAAGTGCTCGGTGGTTCAAGTGTCCTGAATTATATGATATACGTTCGAGGAAACAAGCAAGACTTCGAACTTTGGGAATCGCTGGGAAATCCCGGCTGGAGTTACAAAGACGCTCTGCGTTACTTTATTAAATCAGAAGACAACAGAAATCCTTATTTGATGAATTCAAAATACCATGGCAAAGGAGGTTATTTAACCGTCCAAGAAGCACCTTGGAGAACTCCTTTATCGGCGGCTTTTATCCTCGCGGGCAAAGAAATAGGATACGAAAACCGCGATATAAATGGAGAGAAACAAACAGGTTTCATGTTGGCTCAGGGAACCATAAGGCGGGGAACGAGATGCAGTACAGCCAAAGCTTTCCTGAGACCCGTGAGGGGAAGAAAAAATTTACACATGAGTTTAAATTCGTACGTCCATAAAGTATTGATTCACCCGATGACAATGAGAGCTTATGGGGTCGAATACATGAAAAATGGAATAAAAAGTGTAGCTTATGCAAAAAGAGAAGTAATCATGTCAGCTGGGTCAATTAACACTCCACAGTTGATGATGCTTTCAGGAATCGGTCCGAAACAACACTTGATGGATGTTGGAATACCAGTGTTGAAAAATTTACAGGTGGGAGAAAATTTACAAGATCACGTGGCTATGGGAGGACTAACATTTTTAGTGGATAAACCAGTGTCTATAATACAAGATAGGTTGCAAGCTTTTCCCGTGACGACTCAATACGTTCTGCGTGGAAGAGGACCCATGACAACCTTGGGTGGGCTAGAAGGTGTAGCATTCGTCAACACAAAATACGCCAACGAGTCTGGGTTATGGCCAGACGTGCAGTTCCACATGGCGCCAGCCGCGTACAGTTCAGACGCAGGAGCAAAAGTGAGGAAAGTACTGGGTCTAACTGACAAACTGTACAATGAGTACTGGAAACCGATAACCAACCAAGATGCGTGGACAATAATACCCCTTCTGCTTCGACCGAGAACGAGAGGATACGTAAGATTAAGGTCATCTAGTCCATATCACAGACCAGTTATAAATCCAAGATATTTTGAAGATCCCTTTGACGTTGCAACGTTAGTCGACGGAGCGAAGATAGCAATCAAGGTAAACGAAGCATCGCCGTTTCGACAATTCGGTTCGAGACTTTACAACAGACCTTTGCCCAATTGCCGACAGTACAAGTTTCTGTCGGATGCTTATTTAGAATGTCACATGAGAACAGTTTCTATGACAATATACCATCCTGTAGGGACCGCTAAAATGGGTCCCGAGTCCGATCCAGGAGCTGTAGTGGATCCGAGATTAAGAGTGTACGGAGTAAAAGGATTGAGAGTGATCGATGCGAGCATCATGCCGACTATAGTGAGTGGTAATACAAACGCCGCAGTTATTATGATTGGTGAAAAAGGTGCAGACTTAGTGAAGGAAGACTGGTTAGAAAACAAGTCTTACTAACAGTTACACTAGAAGAATCTAGAACAAGTATAGAGTGATGTAAATTTACGTAGGTATAGTTTGTTCAACAATTGTTATTTGAATTTGATGTCAGACGAAGCTCTAGTGATTTATGCGTCATAAAAATTAAAGTTATAAGGACACGTATGTGAAAAACTAGAAAAAAAGTCATGATAGTGTAAATATGTAATATACTGATAAGATTTAACCATAGTTACTATTACAATAGATACGAGTATATAATAAATTAATAATCTCCTTGTGCCTACAGTAATTTTTATACAATCAGTTTAACTATAAATAAAAATTACTATTTAAAATGTAGAAACCAAAGATAGATTTTTACATGAAATCTTAGATTACAGATATGTGAAAGCGCGAATTGACAGAATCACAATCCTTATTGAATAAAGAAACAAAAAAGTGATTTTTATTCGTAGAGCTATTCTACTGTGTTTCTCTAATAGTAAATACAGATTTAAAATACAAATACCAGAATTTATGAAAATATTATAAAGACCATCCATCATTAGTTACGTCAATTTGCCTTTCAACGTGTCAATCCCTTTTCTTCAAGCTCAACATCACATTCGTATCGTGAAGTCATTAGAAATAATTATAATATAGAAGATCAGAATGTGATTTTTAAACGCTTTCGATTTAATCACCCAGAAATTGCCCAAGAGCGACAAGCGCCATTATTTGTACATTACGTAAAATAAATTTACCACCTAACGGTCGATTTCGTTACCGGTTGAATTAATTGAAAGGGAAAATATTACATTTTAAGTTATGTAAAAATGTAACCGCATTATCAGATAAGATGTCCGTAGGTGTAGAAGAGTACTGGTAAAAATGTTTCCATAGTTTTAAAACACTTGCGATGGATTACATTTAATGTTCGTTGATAAATAAATAACAATTAACTCAAATTAAGGGTTTACCTTGATGTAGCAAAAATTTTGAGAAATATTTTTTGTTGAAAGGAAATTTTTTTCTTAATTTATTTACTGCAATATGAAGGATGATTAAATTTGCTACATATAGTATGGTAAATTCTATGTTTGCAGTGCCAAATATTAATTGAATCTATTTTTACACACTAAAAGGATGGTTTTGAAGCATCATGTTATTAAGGTTATATCTTCCGAATTTTGAAATATTGTTAAATTAATTCAAAACCTAGATCATAAATCTGGTTATGTTTGTACATTAAAAGCTATTAAAAATAGTGATTAAATTATCATTACAAATAGCCATTTTATTTTAGGATCATACCTTTCATTTGTAATCAAGTTCACTTTCACTTAATCAGAATTATCAAATCTTTTAATAGAATACTCAATATACACGAGCGACTTTAATGGCTATTTATACCCTATTGTTCTTAACATGTATCTGTACATATTGTACTTATAATAAATTAAGCGTATTATATTTTATCGAATACAAAACGCGAGCATATTTTGTAAATTGGTTAAATAAATAAAAGGTTTTTAAAATTATGTTATTGTTTTATTATGTTATGCTTGTTTTTAAATCATTACTGTTTATTGAACGAGCCAGGAAAGTGGTTTTAATCTTTGAAGTGTTGAGTAATAGAACCCAGATCGAGGTAAAATAAGAATTCTCACGATTTTTATACGTGTTTTAAAATACCAATAAATGTTCAGGTTTTGTATTGACAATCCTTGTTTATTTTATTAACATAAACGGCAAATCTGCCTTTTACAAAAAATTATAATACTAGCATATTACAATATTTGAGTTAGTCCAAATGTTCGCAGACAAAAGACTGGATTTCACCCCCTCGGGAGTCATTAAGATTAACAAATTACTACACTAAAATCAACAAATGGAAGAATTGAAGAAATATGAATGTTCAAACATAGGCAAAATGGTGAATGTTACACAGTGTATAAAGTGGCCACTTAAACCAGCCAATGACAGGTCATAAGCCCTGTAAATGCCTAGACTTCCATATTTACTTATTTAAGGTATTCTCCATCCCTGTTGTAATTCGTTAACTGACATATTAAATTATTACAAATTATTACTATTATTGAAGCAAATAGCTATTTAGAAAAAGCTGTTATAAATTTATAAAATATTTAGAAAACAAAATAGCTTGGCAATGAATTTCGGTATAAAATAGTATAAGTAAAATTGATTGGCGTTTGCAGGAGATTCTACGAATCCTAGGTAAAAATGAAGTTAACATATTACAACAGAGATGAAGAACATTTAAGAGAAGGTAATATAGAAGTCTAGGCATCTACAGGGCTTATGACCTTCTCTTAAATGTTCTTCATCTCTGTTGTAATATGTTAACATAATATTTGTCAGAACACACGTTCAAGAAAATAAAAGAGTGTTGTAAATCCGACAAAAGTTGGAATTACAGTTACTGGTATTAAAGAAATTAAAAATGGCGGAGTAGTAATACATCGTAGTTCAAACGAAGAAGCAGTAAAACTAGCTCGCATTGCAATTCATGGTCTATCGCAGGACGCTTCTTCTGATAATATATATATATAGCGCAATTCACCATCAGACCACCAGTGAAACTGGGATATCTCTTGAAGACTTAAAGAAAGTAACTATCTTCTCACACAAAGCGGGCCCTCGCACTGGGACGTGCATTCATATATATATATATATATCTCTGTTGTAATATGTTAATAAAAACAGCTCCCCAGGGAGTTGAATCCAGTCCTTGTCTACAAACATTTGGACAAACTCAAAATATTGTTGAAAAATGAAGTTGTTGAAAAAGACAAGATCATACTTTAAAAAAAAGTTTAAACTAGAACATCGCTAAACAAAAACTCTTGTATGGTAGGCAAACGCGCTAACCATTATACCACGAGGAGGATAGAGTTAAGAAATTCGCAATTTTATATAAATTAATTCAAAATATATGTATTTTATGCTTTACACTTGAGGACATTAGTATCAAAGTGGTACAAAAGCAACAAGAAAAAGTAGAAAAAAAATGGGCTAGAACTCTTACCGTCCATGCACCCTGTAGCTACAAGACGTGTTCAGATATTTATCGCACGGCGCTGTAAAGGTGATTTTCACAAAAACAGCACTACATTTTATATAAATCTGTGTGCGAAAGGTAAACTAAGGTAACTCCAAATAAAATAAATGTTAAAATTAAAATTTTCTTTCTCTTTTACATGGTAAATAGCATTAACTCCTAATTTCTTTAACAACAAATATGATTTTTTATTTGTTGTAACTCCACGCTAAATTGGAGCCCAAGGACAGTAAGAAAACATACATTACTCCCAAAGATTTTTTAAATGCGTATTAATTTATTTAAGAAAACAAATTTTCTTTATATGCTTTAACTAAAAATACAAGATGTTCATAGTATGAAAATTCACTAGTTTGTCTCTTTTGAAAAGTTGGATTTTTTAAAATACTGTAGTTTACCTCACATACACATAAATTATCTACAATATACGGATTTAAACAAAATAAATTATAAACATTAATAGCATGTATCAATACTTGGTGGGGTGATCACCCCAAGGCAATTCTCGGAACCCGAACCATAAAGTATTTGTTTGCAATAATTGCCGTTTATTTATCATGCGGCATGGTGTACGTAAAAGTGAAGTGCTGCGGCGTTCTATTATCTCTGTCTACCCCTATGGGAAATGGCCAGATGATTCATAATAATTATGTTTTTAACGTTATTTTTCCACCTACTTATGAATAATGTAACTACTTTTCGGTTCGAGTCTTAACTAAGAAAAACCTTACCTTTTTAGCCGTGGTTCAAAGGCTTTGCTTTCTTTAGTTTTCGAATAAGAAGATAGAGGTCTCACCTGCAACAATAAAATAATAAATGTTAATTCAAAAGTATTTCTATTTTATTTGATAGATAGCATGACATTCAAACATTATATTGCATACCAAGAAAACATAGTTACATAAAAATTATCCGAAATCATTTAAAAATCATCATTTAATTTTCAGTTCATAGGGCACTACAATGCACAACACATGCAGATGCAACATATCTTGATGTGTAACATGAAGGTAGGTTGATAAGTCTTACGCTTCAGGCTCCAGTCCAGAAATAATGAAATATTGCAGTGTAAAATCACATTTTGAAACTATTTTTCATATCGACGTTCCCAAGAATCGAAGCAATAGGCGAACGCGCCAATCACTAAACTACGAGGTGGAGATTTCTTCACTCTATTTCCCTTTTCAGGACTTTTATCAGAGAGCAGCAAGGTTATATTTTTTTATTGCGAATAATTTTTCTAATAGTGAGTTATTTACAACTCGTTAAAAATGGCCCTCAAAATGAAATATTTGGGTAAATCATAAGAACGCAAATATTTCTTTAAAAAAAAAATATCAAAATAATACGTCTTTTTTTGCCAAAGAACGCCGTATTTCGGAACGAAAACAGAATATAAACACATTACAACAGAGATGAAGTCAAGGCACCTCAAGGCCTTTGACCTGTCATTGGCTGGTTTAAGTGGCCACCTTACACATTGTGTAACGTTTACCATTCTGCCCATATTTAAATATTTATATTCCTTCCACTCTTTCATCTGTTGAAGTTTGTGAAGTTAGAGAGCTGAACCCTTTTTAACGCGGGTGAGATTCATCTAGTTGAATATATTATATTTTATTACCTTCATACCGGTACCGGTGTGAATGTAATAAAAACCTAAATAAGATAGTGTTAGAAATTTAATATTGCAACCAGAATTTTCTTATTGAAAAAGAGAAGGAGAATACAATTCTATAAAAAAAGGTTTTAACTAAAATATTTCAATTTATTTTTTATTTTTTTTAATATAACTGAAGGCATAATTTTACGTAGAAATAAAGAAAAACGTCACAAAAATGTATGTGATTTAAAATGCTTGTATTTCTTTTCAAAAACAAAAAAATAACAAAATGAACATTATGATATACATTGATTGATTGATTTGGTGTTTATTTTGTAGAACTCCATATTTAAACTTCTAATATTAGAAATCAAACACATTACGTTATACATAATGAAAGATTTTAATTTTTTTCCATTTTCAATTTTTCAATTTTATTCTTTTATATATATATGTACATTGCAAAATGAAATCTCTTGATTCATACATATAGAAATAATTAAAATAATAAGGTAAAATTATATATATATAAAAATAACACATAAGTATACATAATATCCAGAGAATAATATGCTAAAAAAGTAAGAGAATCTTGTAACGAAAAACTCCCTCAGATGCGTGAAAAATGTCAATGTTCAAAGAAATATTGTTCAACATGGAGATAGCTCTTCCGACAGGCATAACCATTGAAAGGTTGGTCCTGCATATTGAAATGTGAAAAAGTCTATGTTGACGCGGTCTAAGGTAATTATCCGGATCTTAAAAGCAATGCTCCGCATAATTTTAGGGTTGTTAATACGAGACAATGGACAATGTTTCGTGACAATGTTCAATAAAAAATTGAAAGGTTAGGAACTAAGTTCAAAATTAAAATGAATCGTGACGTGTTTTTGCGAAAATTCCAAATTCCAAATTTATAAGTATTTGTTATGCCACTAATAAACGGCAAAAAATATTTTTTCACTCAACAGTATTTTATAGACCCTTATTACTTTTTTTTGTGATATTTCCTTATTTCAGTTATCGTAGAATACAAGAACGCGTACTCGTAAAACCGGTTAATTACAACTCATACAAGTTGCCAAACAAAACAAACGCATCCGCTTGTCAAAATACTATTAAGATATAAAAAGTATTAATAATCGATTGGTCTCGACTAAATAATAAGAAGTGTGAATTATCGTGGACAATTATGTAGTTCTAATATAAACCGGTTAATGAATATTCAATATGAAGATATTTTTTTTTAGTTTAACAATTTACTTTGTCATCACAAGCTACGAATTTATTTAAATGATTCAGGGCTGTGTTTTTCGACCTGTGGGTCGCGGTCACAAGGTAAAATGAGAGGGATGAAAAACAGGCATAAATAGGGGGTTGCACCAGATCTTACAAGATCTGGCACACCTCCCCACCAAGTATTTAAATTTAATTTAACTTTTACCTCTCCCGTGACTGCAACCGCCCAAAGAAAGGCAAAAGTTGGTCTTGAGGGAAGAGGGGGGTCGCTAGATATTTTTCTATGCGACCCGCGTTTTCAAAAAGGCTTAAAAACACAGATTTATTTTTAGAACATGTGGAATTTTAAATATTTACTAAAACATAACTACATAACTTCACTCTCACAGCTTCGCTCTTCTATTTATTTATGCTTTATTAAGTTAGTTCATAACATCCTAAAAACTAATATAAACAATAAAATAATTTATTTTATCGAAATTTCTCAATAACATATTTTTTCAAATAAATTTTTGATATTTTGATCTTTTCTATCTCCTTTATTCCTCAAGGAAACTTACTGTACAGCTTCAATCCCTTGTATTCTAAATTACTTCTAACTAAGGCATTAAATCGTACTTTGAGGGTAGTGATAGAATTAAAATCCTTCACAGTTCGCTGCAAAGTTCCAAGAAATTTCATCATTATTAGATATATTTATTTATTCATTCAAAATTACACTAGTTTAAATATTAATGAACTTATTAAGGCTTTTTTAGGCTATGCCCGTGTCAAGCCATAATAAATAACAATAAAAATACATAGTAAAATTAATTAGATTAAATTACAATGACATGTGATGCAATAGAATAACAATCTATAAAAAAAGGATAAGTAATAAATAGTAAAATTTCAAAGAATACAATGCAAAAAAGATAATCAGAAATAATTTTTAAAATAGAAATTATACAAATTAAGATTCACACATAATCAAATATATAAAATAATGGTATCATTAAAATAAACAAAATAATATTATTATTGAAATCAACAGAAAAAGAATGTATTTATAAAAACATAATTGAAATGATAATTGAGATATGTTTTCTAGAAACTCACTCAATATTATAGTAAGAAATGGGAGTAATAAATAATATGCCAAATAATAGTAAGTACTAAATTAAATAATACAAAAATACGTATTGAAAAAACATAAAAATATCAAGATATGTAAGACTAGTCAAATTTTCAAGTAGCTTGCCAAGAAATCCCGCGTGATCATAGTTCTAGTACTTTCAATATGAGGAATTACTTCTTATTTAAAGTTATGATACTACTTCAAGTAATTTTTCATAACGATTTGACAAATAAACGTCAAAATACTTAAAAACGTCAGCTAGCAAAAAAACCACATATTAAGGTTTGAAGAATTGTTGCAGCCATAGTCACCAATTAAAAAAATATTGCAAGTCATTCTGATAAGACAAAAGTGGTAAACTTGATGACTGAGTTAACCGAGTTGACAGAGCTGCCACCGCAGTTTGTTTTGTCCCTATATGGATGGACATAGAATACTGAAAAATTCAAAGTCATAATTTCGCAAAACTAAATACACCGTTTGATTTATATTTCAAAAAGTAACTGCCTGGGGAGCTGTTAATATTAACATATTAACATAAAGGGAAATATTACACAGTATGTAAAGTGGCCACTTAAACCAGCCGATGACAGGTCGTAAACCCTGTAGATGCCTAGACTTTTATATTACCTTCTCTAAAATGTTCTTTATCTCTGTTGTAATATGTTAACAAAAAATTTGATAATTTCGGATGATTTCAAAAAAATCAAACAATCTTCATTCAACCGAGTGCCTGTAGTAACTTGAATGTACAATTACAGGGGCCAACGTTTTTCCTGTTTCGACCTCTATAATTTTATATACATATATCCTGTTTCATTTGACTTTTATCGGAGTACCTAAATTATACTTTCGTTTATTACACGGCTCATATTTTCCTCAAAAATGAAGGGCCATTTGAACACTTTCTAAAATCAAAAAGTTTAATATGTAGTGTTAGCTTAGTTAGAATGTAAATTTAAGCAAGCTCCACTGCGGTGATTTTTTACAAAAATGGCGTTATATACTACTACTACCATCACGCCATTTCTCCGTAGGTGTAGGCAGAGAGAATGGACCGCCACACACGTCTATCCTGGCATATATTCCTAGCTTCTTCCACATTCATACATGCCCTTCGGTTCTGCCATCATGCCACGTCTTCCTTGGTCGCCCTCGTCTCACGTTGCCGTTCATTTTCGCCATATATACTTGTTTTACCATTCTTTCGTCGTCCATTTGTTCTACATGACCAAATAATCTCAGAGACCCTTTCTTAATATTATCAATTATACTTGACTCAGATTTACACTCTCGCCTGATTTCATCATTCTTAACTCCGTCATACATTGAATTCCCACACATTCGTCTAAAAGATCGCATTTCAACCGCGTTCACTCAGCTTTCATCCTTCCTCTGCCAGTTCCATGTTTCACTTCCATACATAAGTGTTGGGACTAAAACTCTGTTGTACACTGCCAGTTTAGCTTCGATTGACATATTTATATTAGCAATTACTGTGCTTAGTGAGCCGTTCATTTTGTTGCCCACATTCACTCTCCTTCAGCATATTTTTCTACTCTTCCATCTCTTGAAAACATGCTTCCTAGATACACAAATTCCTCTACTTGTTCAAGAAATTCGTTGTTTACATTTATTATGCAGTCATTAACCTCACTTCCCTTTTGAAATACCATTACTTTTGACTAGCTTTCGTTCATCGCCAATTCGTTTTCCAGGCATACATCATACATTCTAGAGACTATTTTTTGCAAATCCTCGTTGCTGCTTGCTAACATAACTTTTTTTAACAGCGTTGTATAAACCAGGAAAATATTATTATTATATTGGTTTGAGAGCTAATCGGGAACTTTTGTAGTTTAAATTCAACTGATCAAGAATGTAAATTAAATAAAACTTAAATTTTAAAAACAAAAATGGCCATACGTAATGGTGGTAAAATTATGAAAGGTAAAGATGGAAAAAATTACAAGATTTTATCGGACTTACATATTATAGGCTTTACGTCTTTCAAACCTAATTAGAAATATTAGTTTTTAAGATAATAAATCTATTGCATTTGAAAATCTAAGTGGAAGACTAATGTACCAGTGTACGTTATTTTTTCATTAAAAAAAATTAAAATATTTAGACCCAAGGCTACGGTACTCGGAAAAAAGAGATGTTTGAATTATTAGCTTTATAAGTCTAATCACCATTGTTGAAAAGTCCAAGAACAATGGCGCGTGATTACTACTTTTAACCACAGCGTGGATTTTTGTTAGGTATATTCCATCTTTCCTGCATTCTGCTTCAAGATAATGGCGTTGTAAACTGAAAAATGGGCACTGAAATAACAGATGTTCGATACTCTGTGAAGAAATATCATCGCATGGACAATAGTCATAATCCCTAATTTAAACCTATATAGGTAACTTCTCATAGCTCCGTGTCCGGTAAAAATTTGGGTCGTTTCGAAAGTACTTTGGTGATGACGACGGAAGTTTGCTGCATCAGCCAGCGTTGGGAAAAACTTATTATAAAACCTATTACCTATTAAAAAAAAAAAAGTGTATTTGACCAGTTTAAATGATTTTTAAAATCTGACTGTCCACATAACCTGAAATAAGCATTTTTCTGAAAACAGCCAGCCCTGGCAAACTCTGATGTAGGTTCTTTCATTATGTATTGAACATATGTTATTTTACGTTTATAATAGAGTACTTAATTGTAGCAAAAAAACAGTAACTTAACAATGTTAAAGGTATTTTGGTGATTTTTTAAAGCCTGGCTAACCACACAACCTAGATTATACATTTTGCAGAAAACAGCCAAATATAATAATGAAAAATACCTCATTCAAACTTTGAATGAATTAGGTGACATTTTGTAATAAAACGTTTATTTTATTACTGGAATTTTTAAATTCATGAATTTATCAAATTAAAATACTTACGTCCACATTAATTTATCTAAGAAAACTAAATTTCTGGAGGCATTAGTCTTCCCATTAGCATCTACACAGTATTATTTTTTTATTTTGGTGGTGTTGTTTTCTGCGAATTGTGAAATGCCGTTTTTGTGATCAACACTATTTTCAGAAGGTGATTATTACCGTTTATTGTACGAAAGCGACCTGAAGCGGTGTTCTGAACGCAAAAGCGCGCGTAGGAAACACATTTTTAACGCGTATTTACGTATTAAATACACGCACACAGAGCGATCTTTTCGCGCGCAAATCCGTTCATAATACCAACCCTAGCTATTTTAGCAGAACATAAAATTGACCTTACTGCACAAAATAACACCAATATCTCATTTTTTTTCAATACTGTGGACTGGCTGCTTTTTTTAATAACTACATTCAGTTGATGTTAAATTTTCACCCATATGGGCTAGTTTTGTGTAATTCCCGGCGTTACTTAGTCGGGGCAGGTTTTAAAAAATATAAATATATTTATTCAAAAACAAGAGTCACGAAAATCAACAAAAAATATGCAACATAGTCCATCAAATATTATAAATACAACCTTGTAGATACTTGGATAACAGAATGTTGTTCTGGAGCATAAATTAATATGATCAGATAGCACATAATATCTACAATACCTATATTTATTTCAATTTTTTTCGACTTAAAAGCATAAAAGCTGCCATCTTTAACACCAAAGCGATCAAGGTTAGCAAGGTCAGAACAATTCGAAACATATCTCATTTTTGATTACATAAACAGCACACGCTTACTAAGCAAGCCGAACTTTTTTCGCGTTCATTTTAATTAGGATATTATTTAACGGACTTAAATTAAATCAATAGAGATATGCAATAATTTAATATGTTTGACTTGTGGCTAGGAGAATCCCTTTCTCGTATCAATTTTAATTAATGTTTCGCAAGATTGATATTTACGCACTTTCCACTATCCAGCATTGGCAAACGGTGATTTGTTTACAGGTAAGGTATAAAAAAATATCATAAATTTTTACCCCGGACCCGACGTAGACGTTGGAAAGTTCTACAACGAAACATAAACGAAAAGCAAACCAAACTGACCATAGATAAAGCAAGTCAATTATAGAAATTTAAACAATTGATTTCCAATCGAATTTTTTTGACATTCCACCTAACCGCCTACTCATTTTCAAATAAGGTTGCTTATTGTTGTTATACGAGGCATATCCAGAAAGTAATAGCAGTCAAATTTTGTGTTTTAAAAATAACAGCACATTGTGTGTATATACATTACTTATATTTCCACGTAGTCGCCTTTCGGTTCTTTGCAGGTTGTAAATCGTGGCACAAGCTTTTTGATGCCCTCCTCATAGAACTCTTCCGCCATCTCCTTCGTCCACTTCAAGACCTCTTGTTTCACGTCCTCATCAGTTCGATTTATTTTCCTTTCATTCTTCGAATCTTTAGGAAGGTGAAAAGATGAAAATCTGAAGGCGCTCAGTCAGGGGAGTATGCAGGGTGGTTTGAAATCTCCCAACCAAACGAGTTCAAACGCGCCTTGGTGACGTTAGTCGTGTGCGGGCGGGCGTTGTGGTGCAATAAACACACTCCCGTCAACATTCCCCTTCGTTTGTTTTGAATCGCTCTTTTGAGCTTCTGTAGGGTCTTACAGTATCGTGCTGCAGTCTCCCCCCGAGGCAAAAAATTTATCAAAATTATCTCTTTTCGGTCCCAAAACATAAACGCCATGATTTTTTTGGCCGAATTTGAGGTTCTGATTTTTTTAGCAGACGGGGAACTAGTTTACCGTCACTGTGATGACTGTCCATTTGTCTCAGGGGTGTAATGAGCCACCCATGTTTCGTCACCAGTCACAATGGAGAGTTACATAAACAGTTTTGATCCGTACAAAAATTTCCGTGGGAGTTTTTCCTTCCGCGAGAAGGAACCTTATGACAACGCGCACTTCGCACTTGGCGAGATTCCTTATTGACATATTTCACAGAAACGAACACTACGAGGCAAGTTTTGGTGCTAACGAGGGTTTCCGGTGCTCGTTGTGTTCAGGAGACCCCCCACTACCAATCAGTGTTGCCAACTTTTGGAAAAAAAACTCACAGCATGAGCGCCAAACAGTACTCTTACTTTCTGGATATGCCACATATTGTATATATTTTTTGATTCGGGATGTAAACCAAGTATCCTATTTACACTATCCCTATGCAAAAAAATATGTCAAATGATCGCTCCGTTGAGACGTTAAGGAAACACAGATAAAGTGAGTGCGTGTCTGGGGTCTCTCTCACCTTCCAGTCTCATCTGGGTAAAATTTATAATATTCAGGTGAGACTGTTGAGGGGGATTGTACCGGATAGCATAATCCGTGAGGCGAAACACATGGGCGAAGGTGTATATTTTTAAATTCTGTAATGTCCTGCCGGTAAAACAACTTTGTGAGCACAAATTGATTGCAGATCACTTTGTCGATCCGCAATATAAAAAAAGAGTTTCCCACACTCACAACACTAGATTAAAAACTAAGGGCCCCCTGTTTGTTCCCCGAATTACAAATTACTTCGGAGAGCGAACATTAAATTGCGTTGTTCCAAGATTGTTCAATGATCTCCCACAAACCATCATTAACATGAAAGATTTTCAAATGAAAAAAAAAGAACTAAAGAAATATCTTCTAGATACTTTATAGTGCCTGTTTATAAATAAATTTGTAAAATATAAATAAAATAAATGTAATATAAACCTGTCATAAAAAAAATGTGTCCCACCGAAAAGTCTTTAAACTTAGTGGGTAACAAATTCTTGTATGTATTTATTTAATTATAAAATAAACGCTGCTCTGCAGCACTGAAACTGAAACATACTTTCGCATTTATAATATTAGCATTGATGTTGCTTTATTTATTTATTCACACATTTCCTTTACAGAACTTTTTAAATAAATAAACATGAATGGAATAAACTGACAAGTACGCGTAAAGAGGTTAGAATCGAGAGGTTAAAAAGGGAAAAGAAGGAAGTTGAAAGGAATCTTGATGTCAAGTCATCAGTATAAGTCATAACATTTCATATTAACGTTTTTGTATTGGTGTCCGTTCCAAGGGCGTCTTGAAAGAAACATCGAACTCCGGATTGTTCGCAAAACCAGTTCATATCAGTACTTAGCAAAGGCAATCAGGGAAAAGACGAAAAAGTATTTAGATGTGTAGTGTTGGAAATGCGAGGGACGTTCAATGATCCTTAAAGCGTCAATTACCATCAAAGAAACTTGTATAAAAATCATACGCGTACTTATTACCATAGAGTATTGGCATTAAAAATAGATAATTGTAACGTATTCCTTGTCTGGGTCCAGAGCACAATTTCATTCGTTTCTTTTTCCACATCCCCTCTTAGGTGGAGAATGTGGACATCACCAGACGCCTCCAAGAGACCCATCACCAGCCAGTACTCTCGTCTCCTTCTACGTCAATCCCACGCCCCTTAGTTCCGCCGAATAAAGCCGAGAGATCATCATCGACGGCCTCCCAGGACGGCGGGAGCCCGCAGGTGCGAAGAAGAGGCGACTTGGGTTAAAGCTCTCGAGCCAGGTCCACCGCCGCACCCTCAAAAACCTCGTGATAGAGGCTCTAGCGTCTGTTCTCGGATTTCAATGTTTGTAATTAAATCGAACCACTCAGAAGTTCATCGTTTGGAGATTTGGTAAGGTGCCAGGATTTGTACCCACATAGGAGTACTGGCACTATACGAGAGTCAAAAAAATTTCATTTCGTTTTGACCGAAAAAAATTCTTACGGTATAAAAATTTTAAACTTAGTGAATGAATTTTAAAATTACGATTTTTACTAAAAACATTAAATTTGTTCAAACTTAACGATAAGAGAAAAATTATAGTCCTTTTAAATTTATTCAAAATTGTAAATTCAATATGGGATTGCCCTGAACTACTATCTCTCATCAACTTCAGGGTGCCTGGAAGAATGACTAGACAGGTGCCACCGATTTGTAGTAACAATTCACGGACAGTGTATACTTGTAATGCCGTATAAAATAGGCTTCGTGAACTCGGCAATAGTTATTCCTACGTATCTGATATATTTAGTGTAGGGTATTGTTCCTATTGAACAAATCTTTTGAAATTTTTCAAAGATGATGAATGGTAATTTTATTTATTTATTCATACATTTCATAATATATACAGTTTTTCGTTCACTTTGCCCGGCTGTATGAAACAGTGCTTATGATTTTCTTGTTGTATTACTGTATAATGTTTTATTATTTAAACATTTTACTGAATATGCTGCATAATTTTTAGGTTATTTTTTAAATCTTGTATAATTTTTAGGTTTAATTTTTTTTTATAGATCTTGGGTATAAGGAAATTTATGTTTAAAAAATATATATATATTAAGCCAAATATTTTAGTATTATAAATGTTCGTAAAAGCCAGATTTGCCGTTTATGTTAATAAAATAAAAACATATATAAAAAAATAGTCTACTCTTCATAGACCAACGAACGAAACTTTTGTTGGAAAGAACTCATTTCATTTTTTTATTTTATCATACAAACGGCATAATGCCTACTTAAAGAAAAAAAACACATGCATACATACACCGACAATAACACTTGATTACGAAACTAAGCATGTTAGGAATGTGGACGGCGAAAAGTTATCAGTTTTGCCGGATTCCTTCAACCTCCAGTTCAATTACGAAATAACTTAATATTCTGATTGTTTTCCTACTGCCCAATGATTTGCTCCATATTACATATTACACCATACACCGCACCTGTATTGAGAAAAGCCGATATTCAAGTAGTCACAATGTCAAATAACCCGTGATACTAAATAATCAATTGCTTACTATTGTTTTTTCTTTCTCGAATCATTGTAATAGGTCGGATAAAAAGTAGTTTCGTGTTTTTCGCTTTATTTCAATGCTTTATTAGAAGTGTATTTTATTTCAATTAAATATGCGCCGTTCTGTTCGATAACTTGTTGCCAGCGAGAATTCATAATGCCTCTCTCGTAGAAGCCCTTGTCCCTATTGGCAAAAAACTCGGACAACAAATTTTCACAGGCCTCTATTGAGGCCAAATTTGTACCCCCAAGCGCGTTGGCCATGGACAGAAACAGGTGGTAGTCACATAGTGCCAGGTCTGGACTATAGGGAGGATGCATAAGAACCTCCCATTCGAGCTCCCGGAGCTTCTGGCGCGTCGATAAAGATGTGTGCGGCCTGGCGTTGTCCTGATGAAACACGATTTCTCTCCTAATCACCAATGCTAGCCGCTTTTGTTCGATCGCCAGCTTCTAATGGTCGAGTTGTTCACAGTAGAGGGCAGAATTGCGCGTTTTGCCATAGGGGAGAAGCTCATAGTAGAGTATTCCCTGCCGATCCCACCAAACACACAGCAACAGCTTCGTCAGTCCTGGCTTGGCTACGGTCTGGGCCGCTTCGTTGGCTTTTGACCACGATCCCTATGGCTTGACATTGTCGTCAGTGACCCACTTTTCATCACTAGTCACGATTTGCTTCAGAAATGGGTCGATTTTGTTGCGATTCAACAGCGATTCGCAGGTGTAAATTCGGTCCATGAGGTTTTTATGCGTCAGCTCGTGTGGCACTCAAACATCGAGCTTATTTTTAAATCCAGGCTTCTGCAAGTGGTTCAAAACGGTTTTATTTTTAAACTTTAACGTTTAACTTTAACTAAACGGTTAAACTTTTACTATGTGTTTTATTTTTACTACGTATTTAACTGGGTTTTTTAAAATGTGGTTTGTGGTCCCGCGGCTAGTGTCTCGGACTCACGGATCAAAGGTCCGTAGTTCGAATCCCACTCTACCCCAACTTGATTCCCATTTTCTAATAGTGCGTTATTTACAACTCGTTGAAAATGGCCCTAAAAATTAAATATTTGCGTAAATTACAAGAACGCGAATACTTCTTTTCTTAAAAAAAATATAAAAAAACTATGTTTTTTTGCCATGTATTTTACTATGTTTTTCACTGCGTTTTATAACTTTATTTATTGTTTTTATGTATTGATTACAGTTTTTCATATACATATTTTTTTACTAGCTTAAAACGGTGAAATAACCCTAGTTAGATAGTGAAAGCAACTCTGTATACATGTATAAATTTATGTATGGAATATGATGAGAAATAAATAAATACCTGTAAATACTTAAATTTATTGCAACAGAGAGGGGAAACATTATTAAGAAGGGAATATGAAAGTCTAGGCATTTACAGGGCTTATGACCTATCATTGGCTGGTTTAAGTAGCCACTTTACACACTGTGTAACATTCACCATTGTGTATTCACCATTGTGTAACATTCACCATTGTGTAAAGTGGCCACTTAAACCAGCCAATGACAGGTCATTAGCCCTGTAAATGCCTAGACTTGCATATTCCCTCCTTAAAAATGTTTCCAGTAGCTATACTAGGTCAGGAGAGCGTTCTTAGAAAAATCATACACTATTCATTGTCAGTAACGAGTCACGATCGCCTGTAAACTGGAAGGACCTTCCAGGCCCAAACTTCAGAGTGTCGGCCAAGGGATCCTTGCAGATCCGGTTCGGTACGAAGTATGAAGGAGGCCAGTGACTGAAATCGCATCAATAATGCAACTAGGGCAGTGTTGCGAAACTAGTCAATAAAACAAATACAGAATCTTGACATATTTTATTAAAAAATAATAATGTGTTTTAGTACAAAATAATATTTGTTGGTAATATTCCGAGGGGGAATTGCATTCGAGAGATGCGGAAGCCATCCAAACCTTTACTATGATCCCTCCTCTTTTCATAGTATAGTGTAGATTTTTAGTTAATTTTCGATTCTATAAAAAAAATTGCATTTATATATACCTGGAATATGTCCATATACCTACTATTTATTTTCTCAAACTGAACATATATTTTTAGAAAAATAAAAGTAGAATCAAATCAATAAAAGTGTTTTGTTTTGGATACCTTACCAAATTCAAACTTAACAGTTTGGGTAGGTAGGAAGAAATTAACTTAAAGCAATATAATGTCTTTTATAGAATGAAAAAATCTATCTCGTTTGATTACAAGAAAATATTAATTTAGATGTAGTCAAGTCTATTAAGGACTTCGAAGTTATCATGGACTGTAAACTTATCTTTAATGAACATATTGATACTATGATTAACAAGTCACTAAAACTTTTGGGTTTTGTTAGCAGGACATCTTGTGACTTTACTAATATGTTCACGGTCAAAACATTATATTGCTCACTTGTTCGTCCTCTTTTAGAATATGCATCCGTGATCTGGTCTCCCTTATATGTAGGCCGGATAAATCGTATCGAATCGGTGCAACATCGTTTGCTAAGAAAAGTAGCATGGATGATTGGCCTCGAGAGAGGAGACTACACTTACGGAGAAATGGAGTCAATGTTGAAAATCTCAAGTCTACAAAAACGTAGAAATAGCATTGACTCCATATTTAGGTTTAATTTGCTGAATGGCTTAATTGATGAACCATTTTTACTGGAACAAGTGGTATTCAATGTTCCGATCCGCCGGATGCGAAATAACAATGTGCTGTTCCTCGATCAACACAGCACAAACGATGGCTTGCATGCACCAATGTCCCGATTGTGTCGTATTGTAAACTCGAGACAAGATCTGGACTTTTTTGATGTAAGTCTTTATAGATTTAAAAAAATCACTAAGATAGACCGGATCTTGTCTTGAGGTCGTAATTTTTATTTTTTTGTCCTAGCTTTAATTTTATTTAGTTGTATTTTATTTTATTAGTGCCTGTATTTATTATATGAAATTGTATTTACCATCGTTAGAATGGACTGCAAAAGTCCGTCAAATAAATAAAATATGCCCACCCTCATTTGTATATGTATATAAAGTGTTTAATAAATAAATAAATACAACGGTATAGTTTTTATGTTAATTTTAATTCGTTTATTTATTTGGAAGTCTAGTCATATTACGTCTCGTCTGGTTAGTGTAATCATCTGTGCTTTTTAAGGCTGATTTTTAACTTGTCTCCAATCTAATTTTTCAAGTGTTTAAGTCCATCGTATAGTTTTGATGACTGTCCTGCGCCTGTCTTTGCTTTTTAAATGTGGTAGTGTTGATGTCTGGTAAAAGATTAGTATATGCCATCGTTACCCGATGCGATTTTGTGTACAATTTTTACCGTCTTAATTTTCACCAAGTAGAAGATAAATACTCCGGAGTGATTGCGAAGATACTCTGTCGATCTTGTCTTCTTCTTCGCGTGTCATTTCAGGTCCCTCCGACATTGACAATCACTTGGGAGAAAGCTGCCCTCTCGCGAGCAGTGCGAAACTGCGAAACACATTTCCTCCACAGTTCTAATCTTAGTCCAAGGGTCTAATATTCCATGTTTTAATTTTCACTGTGTGGAGCACTATGTCTGCATCTTCGATTTTTTAGGTAACTACATTGATAGGTATCAAGGGCACCCGTACCCAACGGAACACATATCAAAGCACTGGAAGTGTCAAAAAATATGTTCAAGTAAGTTTTTTGTCTTTAATTGGGATTTATTTAAATTTAAAAAAAAGTTTTGAGGTGGCTAGTCTATACCACAGAAACCTGTTCAAAACACAAAAGACAAATAAGTAAATTGTAATTGGTCATTGAGTGCGGAGCACAGTTCGATTGTTAAGACAGCAGTGACAACACCATCTATCGCTTAGACAAAAAATCGAGGAAGTTACAGAGCATGCGTCAGATCATTTGACGTTTGAGATGACATAATGCGCATGCGCTTGAGAACGCGTATCGACAACATGTTGGTAGAGCCGATAAATGGTTCCAGTTTTTTTAACCGTTAAAATATATAAACAATTTTTTTTAAATATATATCGCGTGAAGCACAAGAGTTTTTTTTTTTGGAGAGTTACAGTGATAACATTTACTAGATGTGTAAAAGTAGATATGTAGAGAATTTTTAAAAAACATGTACCTTTTATGAAATTTATTCATAAAAATAAAAAAAAAATGAATCCTTTATCGGTACGTTTCTAATACAAATAAAAAACATTAGAAATTATTTATAAAAAATAAAATGTACACAAAATTAATAATAAATAGAAGCTTGTTAAACAGCCTTGGTACAAGAAATCCAGTTGTTCTACTTCCATAGAAGTTCTGTGCTCTGGACTCTACCAGTTTCACGGCTGAAATATACCTAGTTCCGTGTTGGTGACTGAGCAGGGTTTTTTCCTCATCCGAGTACTTCATCAATTGGCCTTATGCTTTAGACTTAAGACCCCTGTCCGGGTTGCTGTGAAATGTAATAGTGATAAAATACTTGCTGAATAAATCAATTGAATTGACACGTGGTGGCAGAGACAACATGTTTATTGGGCGTATGGCTTATTGAGTTATTGGCAAAAGATTAAGAAGAAAAAAACGCTAAAAACATGTTTAGAATTTTTCAGATATTTTTTCGCACGAGGAAAAATTTTAACAAATACGTACCTAATTTATTCGATAATCTGTTCACATTCTATATTTGAGTATTTTTTATTCCTGTTTTTATTCAAAAGAAATTCTTTCATCAAATTTCCTTTTCATTTATTATTTTGGGACCAGATTAAAGCAATGCGTAATACAACATTTTCAGCATAGAATAAAGAATAGTTCAGAAATAATTTCAAACATCATAAACTATAGTGATAGTTTTTAGCTCAGTTTCTGTGAATAGTCTATATATTGTGTTTTAGGTTTAAATGTTTTTCTTTTCTTTTTTTAATATTAAGTTCACAGAATGTTTAAATGTTTTTATTTTCTTTTTTAATATTAATTTCACAGAATGTTTAAATGTTTTTCTTTTCTTTTTTAATATTAAGTTCACAGATTGTTTGAATGTTTTTATTTTCTTCTTTAATATTAAGTTCACAGATTGTTTAAATGTTTTCTTTCCTTTTTTAATATTAAGTTCATAGATTGTTAAAATTTGTTAAAATTTTTATTGTTTAAATGTATACTATGTATTGTTACAAGAAATGTACTATTTTTTTTATGTACCGTCCCAAATGAGTTTTCTCGTACAACTCCTGGGAATATAATATCATGATAATTATGTCTTATATGTTTTATTAATAAATAAAAAAAAAATTAAAAAAAAACCGCATAAGCACATCAAACAGAAGGCGACTCAACTACTCATAAATGAGTAGGTTTACGTTTTGCCCCATTAGTTTCTTCGTAGACGTCGCTCAGTAGGCCACTCCTGATTTGTATTCAACTATGCCGTGTTGTGTCCTTTTAAAGTGTATAAATACTGCTAGGATCTTAAAGAAACACGATGGCATCAAATTTCAAGTGTAATGAACAAACGAATGTTGAAGTAGCAAATGAATTACTTAAAAATTGAATTATTTTTCCATTGGTCAGATTGTCGAAGAAACAAAATGGAAATTTCGTTAGTGTTGCCAGGGTAGATTTTTTTTTACCCTACTTTGATCATTTAATAAAAAAACTAATGAAAATTAGACCTCGGATTATACAACGCTGTGGGAGACATTTGAATGAAATTATCTTCAAAACATCAAATATTATTTAGCATGATATAAAAATATCCGTTTTGTGTCAAATATTTGTTTTATATTTTAAGCTCAAAGTTCATCAATTCAATTACTCTTATTAAATGACCCTTTATTTATCTAATCTGTTGTCAATCATTTTCACGTTTCCGCGTGCACAATAAAATTTTAGAGAAATTAACAGATTTCTTTTTTTTACCTTACATTTGTGTTATGATTTTTTTTTCCCATCAAGCAACATTACCCGGCGACTTAACGTATGCGCGCGGCGAAATTGTGCCTAAGTGGGGGAATTATTGGACACAGTCCGATGTATTCAAATATGATTCAACGCTCCCTCTGGACTATTCTTAATTCTATGATTTTCAGGGTATTTATATATTTAAATAGTTTGGTGACTAGTTACAAAATCTAATATTTTAAATGCGGCACTTGTAATGTGCCTGACATGTTCAATGTAGTCGAGTTTATTATTTAAAAGAACACCGAGTTCCCTTTGGGATTACAAAGGAATTTTGTTGATTTATTATCTTCAGAAAGGTGAAACAATAAATTCTAAATATTGAACAAGGCTTTTGGATTAGCTGGATAAAAAAAACTCGTGAGCTTAAACCAGGGTTAGCGAAGAAAAAAACATTTTTCATCAAGACGACGCACCAGGTCACAAAAGCGTTTTGACATTGGCTAAAATCAAATATTAAAGTACGAATTGCTTGACCATCCACCGTATTCGCCGGATTTGGCCATCGGCGACTATTTTCTTTTTTGAAACCACAAGTAATTCCTTGCTGGAAAGCCTTTTTACATCGAATGGAGAAATCATTGCAACCGTGGATGAGTATTTTGGAGACAAATCGGAATCGTTTTATAATGATGAAATATAATTATTAGAAAGACGTTGGTCAAAGTGATGCCTGGTCAGAGATGCCTGAAAGAACTTCGTGGACACCATATGCTCCAACTAAGGAGCAGACATGGAATGATAAAAAAAAAATGGTATTATTTTAAATTTAATTATATAACTTTTTCAAATGAAACCTTCATGGCCGTAGCACAGCGATTATTTTATTTTGTATTGTTTATGTCCTACTACTTTTAATTTTTTTTTTTATTTTTATATCCAAGCAGTCATACTTGCTACCTAGATAGGTGCATGCTCATTCGTTTGTACATTGGAAGTAAGTACTACTGACTTTGCAACAATATCCGATGAACCAAAGATTCAGTCTGTTTGTATAATATACTCATATAAAGAATTTGTGTGCCTATGTTATATTAATAAAAATAAAATGCGTTTCTTTTTTACTACTTTTCATCAATATTTCACTGTTTTATCATACATATTTTTTTATTATACATTACTTTTATCGAGTTAAACCGTAACAATTAACTATGTTTTATTTATTTTTTAAATTTATTTCAAAAGAGAGGGAAAACGTTTTTGAGAAGGGAATATGGAAGTCTGGTGATTTACAGGGCTTATGACCTGTCATTGGCTGGTTTAAAGGCTTCAGCTCTTTTACTTCACAAAAGTCAACGGATTGAAGAGTTGAGAAAATGTGGATGTTCAAACATGGGCAGAATGGTGAATGTTACACAGTGTGTAAAGTGGCAACTTAAACCAGCCAATGACAAGTCATAAGCCCTGTAAATGCCTAGACTTCCATATTCCCTTCTCAAAAATGTTTTACCTCTCTGTTGAAATAAATTTATGAATAACTCCCTAGGGATGAAATCCAGCCAGTCTGCAAGCATTTGGACATACTCAAACATTGTTGAATGTTTTATTTCTATTATATAACTTTGTATTTGACTTTAATGTTGTACAAATTGGCTACGGCCGTTAAAATGATAAATAAATAATTATGTAATACACTAAAAATATTTGATATGAAGAGCAACGTGTACCAAAGAATCATAAAATAAACATATTACAACTGAGATGAATAACATTTTAGAGAAGGTAATATAGAAGTCTAGGCATCTACAGGGCTTATGACCTGTCAATGGCTGGTTTAAGTGGCCACTTTACACACTGTGTAACATTCACCATTCTGCCCATATTTGAACATCTATATTTCTTCAATTCTTTCATCTGTTGATGTTTGTGAAGTTAAAGAGCTGAAACCTTTATTTATGCGGGTGAGATTCTAGATCTAATTGAATTATTTCACCTACACACTAGGCAACGCCTGAAAATTTTATTTTTTAAATTTCTATACTTCTTTAAGGACCAGTTGGATTTATTAACAATATTTGGACAAACTTAAAATATTGTTCATAAAATAAACGTACAGGAATTATGCTGGACCAAAATAAAACGTTTGAAGAACTCTCAAATATACGACGGTGATGCAGTCAGACATAATTGTTTAGCTATCTGAATATTTTCATTGTGAAAGATCGCACTACCGAATTGATGTCTGCTCCCTGGGAGGAGCATACCCTATCCACGAAATCTCTCCAGGCCACTCACTGTCCGCGGCCGATTCCCGCGTCAGTCAGTCCCTTCCGAGTCAGGTACGTGTCCCGTAAATCGGACGTGGACTGCCGACGAACTGTGCGCCGTGGACGTGGCGAAAATGTCAAAATATAAAGCAGAAATCCAACTTGAGAAAATCATAAAATCTTTTTTACCACAGGTCTTCATTATGTAATTATGAACAAAACAATACAATAATTACATAAATGTTTTGTTTTTCAATCAAATTACGATTATATTGACGCGAACGAACAATAAAATAATTATCATCTAAAAGTAATCTCAATTACTATAATTTTATAGCAATCAACTAATACATATTTTTTCAAGAAAACGATTACATAAACCACAATATAACTAACTCCGCGATTATATATTTTCAATGTCACCATCAGCATCACTTTGTCCACGCCGAATGGTGCATAGGGCACTACATTAGTATAGAAATTATAGTTATCTCGATCATTTAATCCCTGGATCATAGAACTAGCCGTATCTTCGGGTTTTGAGCTAAGTTCTTATAGTGCTTTTAGTTCTTAATAATGTTTATATTACTTTTTAAATTTATATGGAAAGGGTCTCTGAGATGGTTTGGTCACCTAGAACGAATGGACGACGAAAGAATGATAAAACAAGTACACATGGCGAAAATGAACAGCAACGTGAGACGAGAACGACCAAGGAAGACGTGGCATGATCAGATAAACCAAAATCTTAAGTCTGGTCATGTCAAAAGCAGACATAACCGAAGATGTATGAATGTGGAAGAAGCTAGGAATGTATGCCAGGATAGACGTGTGTGGCGGTCCATTTTCTCTGTCTACCCCTACGGTGAAATGGCGTGATGGTAGTTGTAGTAGTAGTAATTTAGATAATTTCTCTAACTTTTTTTCTTTGCAAAGTAAAAATAAGAAACCTGCTGACAAGCCGGTTTCGCGGTTTAGTGGGTTTCATTATTTTACCTTTTATATTTTCTGTTCATGTTTTACCTTCTTTAATAAAAATAAATACAAAGAAAAAAGTATATCGTTATGTACCGAGGGCTCAAGTATCCCGCAGCGCACATATCTACGCATTTTAAGTGACAAAAATTTTGTTCCATAATAATTAATTTAAATTTGAAATCGTTTGGAGGTAGCCATTTTGTTTCAGAAATATGTCAATTTCAATACGACATTTAGCGCGGATTGAATTTTGACAGTTGGTACAGCACCATCTAGCGGTACAGTTAGAAACGTTGGGTTAATTAGAGCGCATGCAGTAAGATCACGTGACCTTTGAGATTTGGGAAAAATATAGCCATTATAAAAAATAAATATAGTCATTACATTTTTCCTATCTTCCTGAGACCACGCATGACAAATCGATAGAGCCGGCTTCGTAATACGAAGGTAAATATAGATAGACGAAAAGTTACGCATAACGTCTTGGGAATTGTCATATAAAAATCACGTATGAGCGAACACTTTTTGCTTCAATTGAGATTTATTTACTTTTTTAATCCTTTTGAAGTTGTTACTTTTTATTGCAGAAACCTATTTAAAATACGGCAGATAAATACTTTAATTAAATATATTTTTTATTTGAAGCACTAACTTTGAGGTTATTCATTATAATGATATAAATAAAACTACTTTGGTTTTAACCACTATTTTTTTTCGTAGATCAGTTTCAAAGATTCTTCGTCATGGTTTACGCAACTAACCGTAACAACTGGTTAAAAACAAAGTTGTTTTCTTTTTTATTTTAATTTTGTATTTAACGCACAGTAAAGATTCAGCGCTACCATTTAATCAAATGACGCAATGAAAGCATGTATCGACATGTCGGTAGATCAAAATTTGCCATTCCGAGGTAGATAGAAATAGAAGAAAAGCTAAATATACTGTCTCGATACGTACCAATGAATATAGCGTTTATAATCGCGCCCCTGGAGTGGTATTCAGAAAGCAAAAGCGCGCGTAGAAAGCGCAATTTTTACGCGTATTTACGTACTAAATGCACGCTAACAGAGCGATCTCTTCGCGCCCATTTCGTTCAGAATACCAGCCCCGGTGATGTTGCTAAGAATATTTCCATGCAATTTTACAATGTTAAATTTTGATAGTTATATTATCATTATATTTTTAGCACCTATCATAAGTTCATTTATGTTTTTGTATTGCGAGTTAATTATATTTACTACTTTTGCCAATAAACGCAGTATTTTGGCACTGAAACTAAACTGAAATAATTAATTACACAATTATTTTATAATTTAAACGTAAATTTAACAAAAGAACAGTTTTATTTTTTTATGATTTGATATTGTTCAAAATTGTTTTGATTTTTATTTTTTATTGTTTTTATTCAAAGCTACAAATTACTTCTCTTTGTTAATTTTCGTATTAATATTTTCGTATTTTACTTTTTTTTTTAAATTGGTTGATTCATATGAACTAGTGACGTCTTTCAATATAGTTCGTTTTTATATAAAAAAAATTTTTTTTTTCGCACATTTCATAGAGTTTGCCGTATAATTTAATGCGCTAATTTTTAGCGCGCGTAAGAAAACATTTTTCATACCCAATTTCCCGCAGGGCTGAGGTTTTTTATTCGGGAGTTTAAGTAATACTTACATTTTTTTAAAAACATATTCAGAACAATTAAAAAACAAAGCAAATTTCAACATCTTAACTAAATATATCTCAATATATTAACCAGAAAACTTTTTTTACAAAAACCAAATAAATATTTAAAAACGCTTTCTAGAACGGAGAAAGTGGTAAATCTAGAACTAAGGGAGATAAGGTCGCATCAGAAAGTCAAACGGCAGTGCCGCCATTTGCAGAACAGCTGTCATAGCGGTGCAAACAGTTGTAGAATGGTTTTTCTCATGTAGCGGTGAAAATTTTTGCCTATCAAAATGAGTGCAAACGTGATGTGAACTAGTGAAAATGACGAAATGGTGATTGTTGTTGTAAAAAAATACGAAGCTTTATATAATTTGAAAAGAAAATACAGTAAAAACCCAGTTAAAATAAAACTTGTGGAGAAATGTCGAGAAAACACTTGAAATATCAGATACCTATTACAATGTAAATATTCACCTGAGTAATAAAACAATGTGTATTTGCTACAAAAAAAAGTTTATCGTGTATTATAATATCGTTTTTCTATTGCGGAACATTTTTCATAATATTATTTCTACGTAATTGAATACAACAGTATGACATCTGAAAGATATTACAGATCGCGGGTGCATATTTTTGACAGATGAGTTTTCACGGCCGCTAGATAATGAAGCCGCTTTCTTTAAGTTTACATATCTGGACACCGTTAAAACGGTCGTCTAATAACGCTCACCGCACCACGGCATATTACGACCGCTAGATGATGGCACCGCTTTCCTAGGCATACTATAGCTTAACATTATAGTGCTTCCTTATTATCATTTGACTATTGACATACCGCATACAATAAAGTGCAAGGTTTTATAACTATATTTTTTAAATACATATTTTTAAAAGAAATAACCCGCTAAGCCCCTATTTTAAAGGTTTGTCAGCAGGTAGATAAGAGATAATATGGAAATAAGTTATGAAAAATAAACATGTATTTTTTCTATTTTTTAATATTTTTAATTTTATATTTGAAGCACTAATTTTGTAATTATTCAAATAAGTCAATAAATAACAACTTTGTTTTTAACCACATATTTTTATTTTTATGCTGACCGGATTCAAAGCTACACAAGCCCCTTTATTAGTTTGAGTTTTTGCTTTTATTTAATATTTTATCAGGTTCTCATTATATCGATTATTATTAGTTTTATTCTATTAATATCTGTTGTAAACTGATCGATGTATATTTATTCGATAATATTTAGTTATCACTGTGAAAAAAAAACAGGATAAGATTCGTTAGTTAAGTATACCATGGTAAAGAAGCTTGTGTGGCTTTGAAAACGGTCGGTAGAAAAAAAAATAAGTGGTGAAAAATAAAGTTGTTCTATTTTGACTTGAAAAACTAAATTTTAGTATATATAAATTTGTCGAAAATTATTTATGCCCGCGCATAAAAAAAACCAACTGAGCGATTCAATTAAAGGGTTATCTATTATTATGTTAAATATTACTTATTCTATTGAAAATTTTAAATCAAATAACCGAAAACATACACAATTACAAGCGTATTAAAAAGTTTTGCCTTGAAGTATTACAAAAGCATTTACGTATACGTTTGAACATAATAGCGATTAAAAAGTTCACAGAGTTCACATATTCAGAAAATTAAAAGTAAAACTTTTGTTAGCAATATTATTACTAAATCTCCTCGCGAATCATAACAAAAGCATCGAATAATGTCAATAATTAGCACCTAGAGATATTTTATTGAAATAAAAAAAAAATTGCAACGTAATTGTCGGTACGCCGGGATTTTTATGACGTCATTAGTCGGTGAACTACCCGCCGGTGATCGCGTAACGAGGCGCAATGTTACCGAGTCAATGTCACGGCCGTGAAAAACTATTTAAACGTCGGCGGGGTGGGAAGTTGCACATTGTTCATTGCTCCTCGCGACGCGAATGTTGGTGCGGGTCAGGCGAGTCGAGCTTTCACGCGAGTAAGCTCCACTTGCGCGAGTGAAATACCGGTAGAAACATCCCGAAGAAAGTGAAAACATCCCGAATAAAGTGATTTGAATTTAGAAGCAAAGTAATATTTCTGGAGTTTTTATGTCGTTTGAATTTAGAAGAAAGTTCATATTATAATTGTCATTATTTTAGTTATTTTAATTTAAAAGAAAAACGTCACAGTAAATATTTCATATCCAATTTTTTGTTGCTTGAATTTAGAAACAAGTTCTTTTTTTTTAGGCTCTTTTCCTAAACACGATAACATCGACCGAAAACGAGTAATTTTACAATTTTAGTCCAAAAATATCATTTTTGAGATAAGTATAAAGTTTTGTTCAGATTTTTTTGATTTATTTTTAATGTTACCATAGTAATTCAAAAAACAACAATAAAGTATCATAAAAATAGTTGAAGAGGCTTAGTACTTTACTGTATTATTAGGACATAATACACAAATGCATAAGCTTGATATATTTATTTATTCATTAACGGACATTGTCCGATTGTCATTATTGATTAGTGTATTAGATAGAGATAACCCAAACCCCTGGGTCACGCCAAATTTTCTAAAACCAAAACATGAAAATCAAATAGAATTTTTAGTTCCTAACTCTAAATGCTTATATCTCTAAACTGTGTTTTTTGACTTAACACACAAAAGTACTCATGGTGCGATATTATAAACAAGTGCAAGTGAAAAATTTGAAATATATAAGTAAATTGATTAGGTAGGTGAAAAAAATTAAACATTTGAGTTATTTAAATTTAGAACCAAGTGAATCACAGTAATAAGCCTTATTATTGGCGGTTTTAAATTTAGAACATTTTCACAATAGTAAAATTCAAAATTAGAGTGATTTAAATTCTGATGCAATTTTTTTTGCTTTTTTATTTTATTTGTGAGGTCTTTCGCCAACACATGATAATATCCTACTGCGTAAATAAGAACTAATACTTGAGTCATTTAAATTTAAAAGTGATTGCGATCTCAAAAGGCGTGAAACAGGGATGTGAATTGTCACCATGGTTGTTTAATCTATACATGGACAACTGTATGAAAGAGATAGAATGTTTGGGTATTGAAGCAAAAATGGATAATTTTTCAGTAAGCTGCTTGCTGTATGCTGATGATGCAGTTCTGTGAGCAAGCAGCAAGGATGATTTGCAACAAATAGTATCTAGAATGTATGCCTGAAGAGCGAATTGGCGATGAACGAAAGTAAGTCAAAGGTGATGGTATTTGAAAGGGATAGTGAGGTTACTGACTGCATAATAAATGTAAAAAATATTTTTTTGAACAAGTAGAAGAATTTGAGTATCTGGGAAGCATGGTTTTAAGAGATGGAAGAGTAGAAAAAAAATGTTGAAAGGAGAGTGAATGCGGGCAGCAAAATGAACGGAGCACTAAGCACAGTAATTGTTAATAAAAATATGTCAATCGTAGCTAAACTGGCAGTGAACAACGAAGTTTTACTCCCAACACTTATGTATGGAAGTGAAACATGAAACTGGAAGAGGAAGGATGAAAGCCGAGTGAACGCGGTTTAAATGCGGTCTCTTAGACGAATGTGTGGGAAATCAATGTATGACAGGGTTACGAATGATGAAATCAGGCGAGAGTGTAAATCTGAGTCAAGTATAATTGATAAGATTTAGAAAGGGTCTCTGAGATGGTTTGGTCACGTAGAACGAATGGACGACGAAAGAATGGTAAAACAAGTATATATGGCGAAAATGAACGGTAACGTGAGACGAGGACGACCAAGGAAGATGTGGCATGATCAGATAAACCATAACCTTAAGTCTGGTCATGTGAAAATCAGAGAGAACCGAAGGGCATGTATGACAAGATGTAGGAATGTGGAAGAAGCTAGGAATGTATGCCAGGATAGACGTGTGTGGCGGTCTATTCTCTCTGCCTAAATGCCGAAATGCTGTGATGGTAGTAGTAGTAGTATGTTCTATAGTACAAAATTAATCAGCTATATTTCAGTTAAGAACGAAAATCACATAAAAAAGTTGTAAGCAAAATAATGGGTGTTTATTTTTGTCGAGATAGAACGTTATATTGGTAATACTGTCTCTTGTCTAATTAATAGTTTTTTTTTTTATTCCGTTAATAATCAATCAATTATTGGCTTCCGACAATCCTGTGATTTGACACCATTAGAGTCCATAGTTCATGGAAACAAACCAATCATTGCGCATTGGAGCAAATATTACACGCACCATTTCGGAAATAACGCCTGATAGTGACCAAAAATTTTATTAACAGAATGCGCTGGGGCCATTTTAGATGCGTAGTCCGAATTTACCAAGCGCAGTAAAATAAGGGTGGGTGGATACTTATTTATCATTTTTCTTTTATTTGTTCAGTTTCTTTTCGCAGGCAAAAAAATTGCGAAAGGAAATCGAGTCGACTCCATGGTGTAATGGTTAGTGTGTTTACCTGTCATTTAATAAGTAAACTATTTTTTTTTATAATTACATAACACGGTACATATCAATCCACCCCACGTTATTTTATCGGGCCGGGTGAATTTTTACAGCCGTGCGAAAACTGTAAGTCGCGGACGACATTTTGCAACCCCCTTCAAGGGTGCCCTAAATAAAAAAATATATTTAAAAAACTGCGGTGTGAGTTAAGTATGACATTTAATAGAAATTAAATGCAGTCCACTGGGACGAACTGCTATTACTAAAAAGTTCATTATAACCGCGTACGGAGTGCAAAATGGCACTATAGCATTATCTATAATCGTCAAGACTGCCATAATAACATTTATTAAGTGCCAAAATTAACAATTTAAGACATTTTCAATAAATAATTATTGTCAATGAATGTATATTAGTATAGGCGGCCTCCGTGGTGTAGGGGTCAAGACGCTTGACTCACGCACGAAAGGTTCCGGGTTCGATTCCCGGTGAGAACACAAAAATTAAAATGTGATTTTTCTTAAGCTTGGGTGTTCTGTGATGTAATTCATCACTGTAATTGGGCCTCCTGGCCTGTTGTGGTGCAAAATTAAATAATTAAATAATTACATTGAGTACAATGTTCTGATCTGTGGTTAAAAATTGCGAATGTCAAAATCTTCAATGTCGTTTTTCTTAGTTTGACACATTTAGAATTTGGCACTATAGGACGGGGGGTTGCGATTTGTTGTTTTTCTTAGTTTGACGCATTTAGAATTTAGCAGTATAGACGGGGGGTGCGATTTTTGTTTTTTTTTTTTTAAATAAATGTAAATGTTCATTCTTCCGAAAAAATTTAAAATTAAATAATTTCAATAAATATTTTCTTTATTTATTTATATTTAAAGTTGTATCACGCTAAAAAAAACACCCAATACAAATAGAAAGTGATTTGAATTAAAACATTCTTGGATAATTGGATTCAGTGCAAAGTTTAAACTACGATGTATAATTATACCGGTCTTCGGGGAACCAATTATTGACACAATACTGATCAATATTGAGACTATGAAACTGGGTTCAAACCATGTCGACAAGTGAAAACTCATAAATAATTTATACGTAAAGTGATCCCGAGTGGTTTATCAATGTTTAATTGTGCAATTGTGATTTACATGACATTTTTAAACGTCGTTATATACAGTTAAAAAAATAATTAAAATCGAACATGATATTACAAAAAAAGGTGAGAAAGTATTTAAATATTTTGTGATTTTAGTTAAGTTTCACACTTACATTTCGCTGTTCCTAAAATATAGAAAATACGTTAAGATGGACACTGGACATCAAAAGTATGAATAATCGGGGTGCGTGCGTGAGAATGTGCACGAATGAAGGTCTGTATGTAAAGATACACATCGTCGCTTCAGTTCGTTTTTGTCCAACAGACCAAAACACAAATCTGCAGAAATAGAGCTTTAATTTTTTTTACGAAATAGGCATAAATAATGACCGCAACTTGATACGAAATTCGTTAAAAAACCCTTAAACATTAAAAAAAAAAAGATTTTCTTTTGAATTTTATAAATAAAGGCTTTCTCAGAACTCCTATACACTTAAATGAATTTCGTTAAATGTGGTCTGTTGGACAAAAACGAACTAAAGCGACGATATAACGTTCTATCATTTCCGCCTACTGCAACGAGGAAAAAGCATGATAAAGCGATAGGTTCACACTGACCCATTTGTTCAGAATGGTATAAGGTACTATCGAGAACTCGGCTATTTTAGAGAAAATCCATTTTTATATTCCTGATGGTTATCTCCGACAGCGTCAGCACATACTATTTTACCTCCCGGCTTCCAAAAGCAACCTGCCTCTGGTTATGCCGATCGGAAGAGCAGCCAGGCAGCTGAACATTATCGCTTTGGAGATCAACATCTTCCACATCAGTGAAACTATGTTTAAGAGGCAAATACTCTTGCTATTTGAGAGTAACATACTTTAATAATGTCGAACCATTGCTCAAGGGTTCCTGGTTTGATGTTGTCCCAACATAACGCCTTAAATATTTGTTATTTATAATGTTCTTTTAGTAAAATAAATTAATTTTAATAAATTTTAATTAACTTTAAATGATGGGTTTTTTTGTTTGATTAGATATATTGCTAGTAATTCACCATTTTTATTGAATCTCTTTGTATGTTTTTGTGGACAGTAAAAATGCAAAAAAATCTAAGACAATTGTCATTTCAGAGATCATTACAATCCAAGGTTAATATCAGCAATCGAGGGTTGAATCGATAATAATAAATGTCAGTCCTTCGATAAAGATTATTATTCATCAGTTGTCACTGATCAACACGTAGTACTAATGTCCAAGCAGGTGTGCAATAAGAGATTTATGGCAGGTCACACAATTGAAACTTGTACAGAATACAAAAGTATTTTATGTAATTGTGAATTAAATAGTATAATTTAAAAAAACTGCGAGTACTTAAGAATAAATGGGAAAAAGTAACATGCAGGTAAAAGAATGAAAAATATAATTTGAAAACAAAAATATTACAACAATGTTTGATTATGTCCAAACGCTTGCAGACTGACTGAATTTTCTCCCTAGGGAATCGTTCATATTTAAATTTATTTCAACAGAGAGAAAAAACATTTTTGAGAAGGGAATATGGAAGTCTAGGCATTTTGGACATAATCAAACATTGTTGAATTACTACCTGGTGAAAGAAGAAGTATAAAAATTGGAAAATTGTTTTCAGGCGTTGCCTAGTGGGTGATTTGGTTCAGCCGGATGAATCTCACCCACGTGATAAAGGTTTCAGCTCTTTTACTTCACAAAAGTCAGCAGATGGAAGAGTTGAGGAAATGTGGATGTTCAAACATGGGCAGAATGGTGAATGTCACACAGTGTGTAAAGTGGCCACTTAAGCCAGCCAATGACAGGTCGTAAGCCTTGTAAATGCCTAGACTTCCATATTCCCTTTTCAAAAATGTTTTCCCTCTCTGTTGAAATAAATTTAAACAAAAATATTTATTTATTAACTCGTGTAAAACATGTTTAAATTTATTTGTTAATTTACACGGCACGCAGTGCCTTTTACCATACAAAAAACACATGAAGCATAGAAATAAACATTTCAAATAATATATTTATATTACATACAGTATGTAAACGAAGAAAAAATATATAAAAAGTTCATATGAACACATTATATAACACAGCGGTTTCATACAATAATTACGCTAACATATTGTACGAAAAAACAAATCATTATGGGAATATAAAATTTAAAAAAAAATAGAATTTTAATAAAATAGCTCTAGGTGCAAATTATTTATATTATTAACTATCCATGATTTTGTAATGATTCGCGTGGAGATTTACTAATAATATTGTAAACAAAAATTTACTTTTGAAGATTTGGGGAGGAATCATTAAAATCGGGTTTTGGTCCTGTAGCTAGTGTCTCGGACTCATGGACCAAGGGTCTGTGGTTTGAATCCCATTCTACCCCAACTTAATTCCATTTTCTAATAGTGAGTTATTTACAACTCGTTGAAAATGGCCCTCAAAATTGAATATTTGGGTAAATCATAAGAACGCAAATATTTATTTTCTATTAAAAAATTATTTTTTTTAATGTGCGAACTTTTCTAACTTTTAAATCGCTATTATGTTCAAACGTTTACGTAAATGCAATCTCCGCGTGTGGCCAACGTGTCGCTCCCAAAAAAGGCAAAAAACAATCCTTTTTATTATTTAGTTCGTCCTTTAACAATTGCAATACATTCAAATATAAAATAAATAATATTTTGCGTGAATCCGCTCGTAACAAACGCCGTCGCGTATTCTTTTTTGCAGCGCTCACGCGTGAACTGCGGCCGAATTTTCGCATTGTCCCAGCGTTCTGTCCTGCGCGGTCGAGGCTGTTTACGGAACTGGACAAAATTGTCATATATATTGTATTGTTTATATGTAAACAGCCATTAAAGCCACTGTACAGTGCAGATACTGACCGCGTGAGCGGTTAAGATCTAGCGCCCTGTATATGATTTTAGTTTTAATTATTAGACCACTATTTTGATGGTAAATTTAAATTGCAGACACAAAACACATAAGAAGTTGGAATTCTAGACGCTAAGTTACAGTAAAAAGGATGCTTTATTCATTGTATTCAAAAGACAAAACAGCCACATTTTCCAAATAACACGCAGTGTGGCGTCTCGTAGTGGGTACCCACGTAACACTTGCAGCTCCTGACCGAAAACATTGGGAGTGCATTTCTTTACATTTCGTCAACTTGCATATTATTAAGTTTAATAATATTATAATAATATGATATGTCTGACGTGATAAACGAGCAATAGTATGACAGCCCGCGCATCGGAACCAGAAACGCTAAATGCGCCCAACATAATACGCACGTTATAGTTAACTAAATTCGTACTAATATCATGTCATTACGCAAGTTTAAAGTTACATTACAAACGAACTTCAAATCTGCGCATGCGTTGGCAATGCCCGAAATATGTATATTATCTTCTTCCTCTAATGCACAATTCATCGGTATGAAGCATTGTCTGTCTCGCTCAAATGACGATTTTATGAGATATGATATATTTCTTACAAATTGGGGGTAAAAGATTGTGCAAAACAGAATATGCACTGGGACAGTTGCGCATGCGTAGAAAAGATGAGAAAATCGTCCGCTAGAGTCGATTTCGCTAGATCTTTTGGCGCTAGTATAGAATATTATGATGTCTACGAGTATAATATTGCAACGAATCCCGGTTTCTTTGTACCTGTAACATATTTTTCAATAAAGTTACTAATTTATTTACACAAATTTTAACTTGGCAGTGCACTGCACTTATGCACGTACTAAGGAACCGCCTCTGCAACGTAACTAATTATATTAATTATTATAATGATAACGATTAATAATACGCTTTGACCTTTATCAGTCAAATTTCATTGGCGACATCACGGAATCAATACTCAGTCATAACTGTTAGATGGTCATTTGACGTTCTGTAGTCACTGGAAATTGCATCGTGCAATGAATTAAAATATCGTATTGCGTCCTCAGAATAATGTTAATAAAGATGCAATAACGTTTTCAATTAATACAATGCCAGCACCATGTCACACCCAATAAATAAATTCAGGTACCGAGATTTTATTTATAGGTACAAATTATGCATCTTAATCATTTTTTTTATATCAGTAGATATATTTATCCTTTTTATAAATAAACAAATTACTGTAAGATATCACTACCTTTTATGTACAAAAAAATAGTTTTTTCTTTTCGTAATAGGAAACATTAATGTAAATATAGATATTAAATTTATGAAAAAAAACATATATTTAGTAGTAATATTGTATGCTAATATTTTTTTATCCGAATAAACTAAGTAGTAGTTTTGAATAATGATTTATACTTTTTTTTGTTTGACATTAAGTGTTATTTTATTTTTGAAAAAATTATACGCCTCAACTCGTTTGAGAGTGATTTTGGCTATTAAAAACAGAAATAATAAACGCTTTAATGAAACGACAAAATAACCTACCCCAGAAAATTAATTAATGTGAGATGTTTAGAATCAGTATTAAAGAGTTATGTGGCAATAAAATATTATTACCTAAAACGTAAACATCACATGTAATTGTTGTTTAGTGTTATTTAAAATTGTTTCAATTTCATCATTGATGTTTTCTTTTTTTTATTGATATTATTTATACGTAGGTACAAATTATTTCTCTGTATCAACTTTCAGTATAAATATATGTTTATGTAAATATTGGTTTTGAATAGTAATTTGAATGTTTTTTTCAGTTTTGCGATTACTGTTAGTTAAAATAGTTTTGATTTCTTTATTAATAAATATTTTTTTTACAAGTGAAAATATTTATGTTGCTATTTTTTTTGTATAAATATATTTATAACTCAAGTTCAAATATAAGCTGAATGGTGAATGTTACACGGAGTGTAAAGTAGCCACTTAAACCAGCTTTTCTGTCCCTGTTGTAATTTGTTAATTTTTATAACTGTTTATATAATTTTTATACTGTCTTTATCTTTTCAGACTACTTTTTGTTTTAATGCCATATTTTACTTATATGTCATTTATTTATTAGTGTGTACACGACACAAATGCCTTTTATAAACATAAATATATTTAACATAACAGTGTTCTATTACAAAATTATGAAATAATATAATAACAATATATCTATACATACTCGTATTACACAGTTGTTTTATACATTATTATATTGTATAATAACTTTAGGGTTTAAATACTTGAATACTTAGGTAAAAAAATAATTTAAAAAAATATCATAATAAAAATAAAAATAACGCAGTATATTAGAAATAGCGAAAATCAAAAATTATCGATTTGTTGGGAGTGTTGCAATGTATATTGAATGCCCTAGGTATAATACTAACTGACTCTTGATATGAGCTCAGGGGTTTTCAACTGTTTTAAAAATAAAATATTAAAAAAAAAAAAAACACTTAAAAAAATTAAATATTAAAAATTGTTAAGTAAAAAGAATTAATTTTAATTTTAAAAACTATATTTAAAAAAAAAAAAAATACAAATATCTAGTCACACGTTTATAAATATATTTGAAGTGTATTAATTTATAAATTTATTTTTCTCTTTTTACAAATCAACATAAATACATAAACAGCAGTCAAAATCCTAAACTATTTCTTTAATAGCAAGTTTAAACTTCATTTGGCTAATGTGGAAAATGTCAATACAACTGATCTGGTTCCCTAGACTGTGCAATCTTGAAATAGGTGAATTCATATCATAATTAGTAGCAGCAATATCTATATGAAATGGGACATAATGTCTAGTAGTCCTAACAGGTATTCAGAATTGAATCATATTTAGCAAGTCAGGAGAGTCCAGCAAGCCATTTATTATCTTAAAGAGAAACATTAAATCACTAAGTTTCCGTCTTTTTGATAAACTTTCCAAATCAAGTGTGTTCATTATAAAGTCATAGTTTAAAGATTCAATAGGAATAGATAGCTTATAAATGATAAAACGTTAAAAATTATCTGCACTCTCTCAAGTTTTAGCGAATGAACTCCGTAAAATGGGCTCCAGATAATTGAATTGTATTCAAGAATTCAAGTATGCTCCTGACAAGTGATACATACAAAGTTTTGGAAGATAAAATTGATAACTTAACATATTAACTTAAGGCATTAAGTGCTGTTTATATAAATAAATAAATAAATAAAATAAATAAATACTTTATTTATCATAAAAAGTTATCAGTCTTACACTTCAGGTGCCAGTCTAGGTAGGGGCAATTACAAACGCTATCTTTATTGGTACAGATCGAGATAGAATAAAGTAAAATTGACATGGATGAAATAAAATGTGTTTGGTATGAAAATGTAAAGTACCTTCGTCGGTGTTCTGTATTTGAACATATTAATTTTTAAAATGCATACATATTCCATAGTATTTTTCACACGGAAAACATAATTTTACTTCTACTACTACTACTACCATCACGCCATTTCCCCGTAGGGGTAGGCAGAGAGAATGGACCGCCACACACGTCTATCCTGGCATACAATCCTAGCCTCTTCCACATTCATACATCTTGTTATACATGCCCTTCGGTTCTGTCTGCTTTTGACAAGACCAGACTTAAGATTTTGGTTTATCTGATCATGCCACGTCTTCCTTGGTCGTCCTCGTCTAACGTTGCCGTTCATTTTGCCATATATACTTGTTTTACCATTCTTTCGTCGTCCATTCGTTTTACGTGACCAAACCATCTCAGAGACCCTTTCTTAATCTTATCAATTATACTTGTCTCAGATTTACACTCTCGCCTGATTTCATCATTCGTAACCCTGTCATACATTGATTTCCCACACATTCGTCTAAGAGATCGCATTTCAACCGCGTTCACTCGGCTTTCATCCTTCCTCTGCCAGTTCCATGTTTCACTTCCATACATAAGTGTTGGGACTAAAACTTCGTTGTGCACTGCCAGTTTAGCTTCGATTGACATATTTTTATTAGAAATTACTGTGCTTAGTGCTCCGTTCATTTAGTTGCCCGCATTCACTCTTCTTTCAACATCTTTTTCTACTCTTCCATCTCTTGAAAACATGCTTAGATAAAATTGAAGATAAATGCTAACTTCTCATTGTAATACGCCTAGGCACAGGAACGATTGAATATTGCAGTTTGAACAAACTTTAAAATCAATATTTCGTGTCCACCCTGACAGGAATCGAACCCATGACCTCAAGAATGGCGGACGAACGCGTCAACCACCACTCACCAAGGAGGACTTATCTCCATTCGAATTCCTTATTGAGGATTTTTATCTGAAAGCGAAAATAATTATGTCTAGGTGGTCTGTGTGGTACACAGAAAAATATCAAAAACTCTTACAGATAGGCCTTGATATGCAACTAGTAATTTTGCATTAAGATAAATAATAGTATAGAATGATCGAAGACATGAACGTTCATACTTATATTTTGTAATTAATATATTTTGCATACAAACCTATTACGTAGGATGCTGATAATTGAAAAAAAATGCAAATGTCGATTTATGATGCGGAAATTATAATAACCCTTATCAGATCCTCAAAATTACGGGTATCGCTCAGTAACGGATAATAGGATAATATGAGAAATCGTGTATTTAATCAAATGCTCAGTTCGATAAAACACGCGATCAGTAATGAATTGCAAAATGTATTTATTTTTAATTTTTTGAGCATCTCTAAAAGCTTAGACGTAGAAAGCGTAGATATGTAAAGTTGTGGTTCCATAGCAGTGACAAACGGTGTTTTTTTTATGGGTAA
The DNA here is from genome assembly GCF_059751315.1 of Micrasema longulum. NCBI lineage: Eukaryota > Metazoa > Arthropoda > Insecta > Trichoptera > Brachycentridae > Micrasema > Micrasema longulum. The sequence continues at coordinate 115,313 of NW_028278176.1, read as the reverse complement.
GCTATATTTTATTCACAATTTGTACATGCATGCACAAAATGCACATATATATACTTATCAGTAATATATAATATAAACGGCTTTTTTTCTATAGTTTTATGTGAATACAACAACATCTCTCCACTTAACTTTTTTCCAATTTCCTTAATTAAAAATAAAATAAAGATGTAAGACGTTACCATTTATTTTTTCTTTTACGTAATGGGAAAAAAAATTCTGAAGAAACTAAAAAATAAACAATGACATTTATTAGATATTTTCGCAATAATATTGCAACAAAATGTGACAGCCATCGTCCGCTTTGTTTCCTTCTAAAAATAAATAATGCTAAAAATTGACGCATGTACTGAGCGGAGCGCTACTAACATTAATTTAGACGGGAGGACGAAAGAACTAGTGTCATATAACAACTGTATACTATCAAAGGAAAATAGTTCTTAGGAAATATTGTTGGAAATGCTATTCTCCAAATAGAGAAGCTTCAAATAATATCTGTAATCTGCGAGCATACTCAAGCAGGAAAAAACAGCGATTGGGTTTTAAGATGTTAAAATACAGCATACGTTTTGTATGAAGAAATAAGCAGTAGTAATCGGCCAGTTTCATTCTCCCACTAGGAAGGGGCTGGGCGCTGGGTGCGCTCATAGATGTGTTTATTTATTATTAGAGGAAGATATAAACGGTGATTAATTAATAAATAATATTTAAAAAAAAAAATATTTTCCAATAGTGAAAACTACTATAAAACATCATTATCGAATGGTACGTTGCGCATAATCCCGTATATGGACGATTCGCCCCAGGCTAGTGTTAATTTTTTGTTGCATTTATAATTTACCTTACTTTTTATGTACAAGGTTTAGAATTTATAAACGTGGATTTTTGTACATTTAATAACCTTTTTTATTTTGAAGTGTTGGGATCAGGAGGGATATTCTACAGTGGGTCATTCAGTAAATTCTCTAGCATTTGCTCTAGTGAAGAGGAAACTACTTAAAACTCTTCAGAGGAAGCCGGCATGTTGGCTTTCTGTTACATTAGAAGAGAGTTGTTAGTGTTCGACATTTTGAGTCCTACTTCGGTTTATTTTACCAATTTCCTGCACTAACTTGACCATATAAGATACTACCAGTCGTGTGAGTTCTTTATGAAGCATCACTGATCCGATGTCGTATAGGTCCTCGTCCAAAACTAGTTCAAACCCACCCGACCTCAGCGCAATTCCCATTTTCTAATAGTGAGTTTTTTAGAACTCTAAATTTGTTGCAACAGAGAGGGGAAACATTTTGAGAAGGAAATACTGAAGTCTATGCATTCAGACTCGATTGCTACTTTCCTGAAAAAGAAACCCAGTTGAGTCCGCAGCGTAGTGTAATGGTTGACGCATTCGTTTACCGTGCTCGAGGTCCCAGGTTCCATTCCTGGCCGAGTGGACGTGAAATATTGGTATAAAGGGTGGTTCTACACTACAATACACTGTCTCTGTACTGCCATTTGAAGCGTACGACTGATAACTTTAAATTATTCTTATTCTTAGAGGTAAGGGTCAGTGCTATTCAAGCTCTTGACGTAACTGCGACCTATGAAGATCTTTTGTGACGGGTTCCAGTAAACAGTTTTCGCCCTTCAAACCCAAGTCTACAAAGAGCCTGGGTACTGTATGGAAGGCGAGAGTTATCATTTTTCTAAATCTCCCCCTCCAAGCCCAGATCCGTAAAGTATCGGGCTATTGGGTAGGAGACGAGCTCTTTAACATCCCCAGGTTTAATCAATACCATATTTGACGTTACTCAAAATATTGTTTTAAACACAATTTAATAATAATATAAATATTTTAAACATCGCATCTTACATCAAATATTTACTTTTTATTTATTATAAGGCACGTGTGTCTTTTACAATATAAAACATAACAATTTAATGAGTTCAGTTCTACAAAAACAATCAATCAATATAAAAACATGGATAACGAGAAAAATATATTTACATATATGTACGTCAGCATACAAAAGACTTAAAAAAGTCGGTATATGATGTTATCAAGCCAATACTGGCAAAACCCAAACACAGACGCTAAGATGACCCTATCAACCTCTCACGAGATTATCATTAAACCCTTTTTTTAATCCAAAGTTACAAATTGCATACTTGTAAAAAAAATAAGGACATTATAAATTTAATCAATTCCAAAAGATAGACCATGAACACTTTTCCAGCTAAAATAGCGCACCTGCGCCTGCGCGAATAAATGTACTTAATATTCTCCGATATAATCAACTATCATTTATCGATAATTAGGCTATTGCAACATTGCAATTGCACATCGTCAACCCTACCGGGCCTAAAGGGGGTTGCATATTTTTTCAATAACTTTTTTGTTTATCATCATATTGATTTTATTTTTTGCATAATCCTATCCCTATGATGATTTAAAATAATAAAAATATTTTTCTACCGACATCTTTCAATAACAAATCACATTTATCTTTGCTTACCCCGTGTAAACCGCAAACACTACAATTCATAGCTTTACAGTTTAATAATCTTTGATATATTGGTCAGTTAGCACGTGTATTTTTTGCTGTTTGGGCGCAAATTCCCAGCCATAACTACAAAAAATAGCATTCTGTGCTTTACATTTTACATGCATTCCCGCTCCCAACAGCCCGCCTACCCCATGCTAACACGTGACGCGATTTTCGATCAGTGCCATTTAACGTGTGGCAAAAAGAATGCAGTGCGATGGTAGTGATAATAGTGTTTTATGAAAAAATGAAGGAATTTCGCAGAAAACTCGAAATATTATGAAACAGAAATAAATACAGTTATCACACATATGCATATAAATAAAACTGTACACTTACTCTCACACAAATACACACAAACACACCATTTTACATATATCCATATGTATGGACACACACACACATTAAAAAATGTGCCATAATTTAATATTTATGATTATTATTATGAACTTCGCGGGTCTGTCTTTCAACCTTAATATAATAATAATAATATTCGGCTGATTTATATAGTGCCATTTTTGTGAAAAATCATCTCAAGGGCGTTTTACAATTGTATATGTAAACTTACATTCTAACTAAGATAAAGTTACATGTTATATTTTCTGATTTATAATTGAGGGTATGATAATCTAAGGAAGTGAGATTTCAGTTGGGATCTGAACTGACTGGGACTGTCGATGATTCGTAAGTTTGAAGTCAACTGGTTCCAGGCAGAGGGGCCGGCAACGGCAAAAGCACGATCTGCGAATCGAGCGCCGGATTTCTCGGGAACCTTATCTTGATTATCAAATTTAATCATTTCTGACTGTATGTTTAAACACAACCATGGCAGACACATTTTTTTTTTAAAGCCATATTATAGCATTTTAGCTGGGGCTCCTGGTACTCCCGCCAGGAACTCACGATTTTTTTTCACCTTCAGGCTCGGAAAGGTTAAACTATATTCGGTAGCCAAATTCAAAGAAATTATCGCTCTAAAATACGTAGGTAATGACGACATTGAAAAACAAGCCGGTTTGCGTAAAAAGTTGTGAAAAACCATCGGTAAACGAACAGATTGAAAAAAAAACTTTTTTTTTTGCATAAACAGCATAAATTGCCTTTAACATATACATTAAATACAAAAAACGAAAAAAATATATATGATAAAATTGCATAACTATGGCAATAGTTAACAAGTAAATACACATAAGTACCTAAAATTATATTACATAAACATGAATATGATAGCAAAAAAAATGCCAAACTTACAGAAAAGTCTAATAATTATATTCCGAATACGAAAACTAAATCAAACTCGATTTATAACTAACAAGCACAGAACCAAATATATCGGCATTATCCTCATACTGACTACCATATACTCGCATATGGAGCTCGGGGATAGGCGAGTACTTGCAGAATAAAATGTTATGTTTTAAAAAAATGACTAATTAAATTGCCATGGATTCTAATTAAATAATGTAGCTAAAATATGTACTTCAAAATTGATAGATTTTATAAATTTCTTCTGGACGCGCTCCAGTGAATCAGAACGTAAACTTTAATGAGAGGACCAGACTGGAGAAATATATTCTCGACGAATTTTTACCAGGGAGCAATAAAGCGACTTGATTAGTGTTATATTCTTTTATTTGCTATTAACCCTACGGATAAATCCCAATATACGTGGCGCCTCATTTTAGACCTTGTCATATAACCTAGTATTGCAAATTCTATATTGTTTACAACTAAATAAACATACGCACATAACATAACAGCATTTTCAGCAATTTTATCAACTTATATATTTTCTGATTTAAATTATTTATTGACAATTATTGATGGAATTCCATTGTAATGATGTAATAACTTATATTTACTTATGAGATATAAATTAAAAATAGTTGGTACACTTCCACTTATTTGTTCGACCAATTAGCGCTTTCACCCTCTAATGGGCATCTTCAGACTGGTGAATATTATACAGTGTAAGGATAATTTATATAAATCTAAATATTAACTTAAGTGTGGGTACATTTAAAAATAAGTTGAAAGAGATACAATACGCAATATTTCAATGGAACAGAGTGATACAAATTATTGAAACATGTGTTGGCGGTATACTGTAAGAGATCATATCAACAAAAAACATCAATATTACATATGTGTGTATTTATACGTATTACGTATTATTATTTCTTGTAAATGTCCCTTGGGCGTTAATAAACTAAATAATTAAATAACATATCTGGGGTTAATATATTTTTTTTTAAACATATTATATTTTAATGCTGAACTTGAGCACAAATGTTACAATACAAAATGTTGCGTATCTGTGGTAAGCACGAAAGAAAACTCGCCAAAATGTATCGTTAAGTTTTTTTATCACAAGGGCAAATCTTATGCAACTGCGCTACTCCCTGTATGAATTATTGATAATATGTTTAAGGTACTCGCTATATAAATCCTGTTGCGAACGATTACCACAATCAACGTACGTACATATTACTACAATCGAAACTCGAAACGAATTTTCGTTTACGTTTTAATTTTTCCTTCTTCGGAACGATGAATATACGAGGGTTGTGTAAAAAATAAGGTTCTCGAATTTTTTTCAGGTTTAAGGCATTTTTTATTTAAACTGAAAAATACATCATTGGAAAGCTTGATTTCTTAACTATTTTTCAACATAATCACCAGATTTTCAGATGCATCTTTGTTGACGACTAATTCACTTTCGGAATCCAGCTTCAAAGAAGTCCGCCGCCAGTCTGTGTAGGAATTTGGTGACCGTCCTGCTTGTTGAGTTTCTGACTCGAGGGACCACAATAAATTCGGAAAATTATTGCAAGACCTTGAAAAAACTCAGAGGAGCTATCCTAAATCTCCGGAGAGGAAGACTGACGAAAGGCGTTAGACTGCACCACGACAATGCGCGCCCGCACGTCTCTCGCCAAACCAAGGATTTAATCGAAAAAGGCTCCCTACAGCCCTGATCTTGCCCCGAGTGACTTCCACTTGTTTCCAAAATTAAAGCAACGTTTCAACGGTTAACACCTCAACAGGCCAGGACGCCCAATTACAGTGGTGAATTACAGCACAGAACACCCAGGCTTGAGAAAAACCCGAATTATGTTTTTGTGTTCAAACCGAGAATCGGACCCAGTGCCTTCCTTGCGTGAGGTAAACTTCTGTACTTAGCCATTATACCATTGAGGCCGTCGTAAACATTTTACTTTTTTATAATCAGGACACGCCCCACGGCGCGGGCGCAGCGGTTATATATAAACGAAAGTTTCACTAAGCAGAATTCAACAACAATTTGAAACTTCTAGGAATTTATTTCGGAAACATTTTGACCAAAATTATAACCGTCGTAACAAACAGCCGTGACCTATTTGGTCCTTTGAACCAGATAACGGAAACCACTAAGTGATAAAAAAAACTAACACATCAACGCGCATAAACATAATTTACGTATTGGCGTTACCAACACCTGGAGTTTATTTACTTTTTTGAGAAGGGATAATGTAAATAAAATGGTTGGCCGCATTGTGCAAGTGCGAATGCACACGGACTGAAACTTATGACAATATTTCGAATTCGGCTGAAAGATTTGATTCAGTCGGTCACTACAGAAGAAAGACAGACGCTGTATTTGGAATTCCAATGCAGTCCCCTATGCACTATCGGGTGGAAAAGGGGTATGATTATGATGCTAGACGCTTCGATTATTTTATAACATATAATAAGTACAGAAGGTTTATTGATTTTTAAGTACTCTGAATTGCGTTCGAGGCCTGGCCTTGAATTTCTGTTTATCATAAATTATATTATTTATTTCCCAAAATAATTACTCCGCGCTTAATAGTTTTTCGACATAATATCAATAAAATACTTGGTATCTTCTGATTCAAGCCAGGGCCATAATGATTTTAAAGTTTTCTTTAACTTTCAAAATTTTCCTTCTTTTAAAAAACACGCACTATCCTAGATTCGAACTTAAGATATTAACTCTTTTTTTTCTATAATGTATTTTGTTGGCCTTTTATAATAAGAAATATTTTAATGTTTTTTTTTGTATTTTTATTTCCTTTTTTAATTACTTTAAAATAAAAAAGTACCTTCTAATCTTTTACAGAATATTTTCTTTTCTCTTTCTTATATAACACAAAAATATTTTACCTGTAAATTTATTATAGGAGCAAAAAATCATAAACATCTCTTTTATACCCACGAACAGGCCATGCCTTTGTGGGATTTTTCGTTTACTATTTTTACTGTTAATATGTATTTCATTGTTATGTAATTATCCTTTATTTTTTCAATACTATGTTTTAAACACAAAAAGTTTTAGGCACAAAAAAATCATTTTATCGGAAATCGGGGATAAATTACAAATATCATCAAAAGTATACTCTCAGTCAGTCACGTAGCCCAGTATTAGGTACGAGCTACGAGTACTTAGTATCTCTCGGGAAGTTGGCGCGGGTGCACGTTTCGCCCGAGTCGTTAGCGATACCCAATGGTTTTTTCATGTTTTCAGCAGTTAGATTTGAAATACTATGATCATTGAATTAATTAAAGCTATTCCCTATAACAATTTAATTTTCCCCTTTTTAAATCTCTTATTTTATTCAGGTGTAGTGACTACACAGCACAGTAACTCGAGGATGTTTTTAGGACAGTAAGGGAAAGGTTAATTTATATATCATATGCTAAATTAAACCTCTTTCACAATACGGACTATCTCTTCGTTCTAGTAACGAGAGAACCCTTTTAATACCCTGTCATCGCTCTATTTTTTTTGCCTCCTCTTTCACAGTAGTAGCCGCTCGATTGTGGAATAATCTACCCACTAATGTAAGAGACGCCCCTTTATTTACATTTAAGTCAATATTGAAATGTCACTATCTAAATATTTAAATTGTTCCTTTATCCTTCTTCTTTCCTTCCCATCCCCTCTCTTCTCTTCATAGTAAAGTATTATTTTTTTAAATATTTATATTTATTTTTATTAATCTTTGCTTTTAATTTTTGTAGAAAATTGTAAGATTCAATATGTCCATGTATTTATAATTTTCTCAAACTGAACGGTTTGGGTAGGTAGGAAGAAATTGCCTTAAGGCAATATGCCCGCCCTTATATGTATATTTATTGTATATGTATATAAAATGTCAAATAAATAAATTATAACTGAAAAAATAAATGTAGCACTAACGATCCTTTCCCGACATGGTTGATATGAATTATTTATTTAAAAGATGTTTTTACACTTGAATATTTCTTAGTACCTGGACTGGTACTCAGGAGGCATCCGCAGGCGCGCTACATGTCCTAGCCAACCGTATCGCTTCCGCTTGATGACAGTTATCACCGGAGTTTGCTGCGTCCGTTCTCCTATTACTTCATTCCGCACAAGATAATAATGAAGGACAATACATTTATGACTAATTTGTTGCAATTTCTTCTCCCTCTTATTCCCTTCATTTAGAAAAAAAGGACACAACACCCATACATAAGGTAAAAGTTTTGTAATTGAATATTCATGACGGGTGTCGAGAAAGGAGTTCTTATTTTATACCGACCCAGATAATTCTCCTTCATTATTTTTAAACAAATTATTCAATAATATATTCTCCTTATTTGTTTTCTCCTTTGTTTCCTCGATCGAACGCGAACAGAAGTGTCGAAAATGCTCACTTTCGTCTACTTGACATTCCATTTTGAAAGCTTGTAATCAAATAAAATAATATTTGTAACGTAAAAGCATACACGATATCTTGTAGACTAGAACATTTTAGTTCGAATGGCATATAGACTTTACCATTTTGAATTTATTTCGACAAAGAGGGAAAACATTTTTGAGAAGGGAATATGGAAGTCTAGGCATTTACAGGGCTTGTGACCTGTCATTGGCTGGTTTAAGTGGCCACTTTACACACTGTGTAACATTCACCAGTCTGCTCATGTTTGAACATCCACATTTCTTCAACTCTTCCATCTGTTGACTTTTGTGAAGTAAAAGAACTGAAACCTTTATCACCTTTATCGCCATTTTGTTTCAATTTTGGTGCCTATTTTTAAATTAGAAAAAAACGGACACAACGTAACACAACTCCAATAAATGCAATTTAGTCTCGAGGAAGAATGACATTATCCGACACAAGCCTTCTACATATGTAATTTGCCAAACCCACTGTGAAAGGAGTAAAGAAAGTAAAGTAGAGTAAATTGATTGTAGATCACTTTGTTGATCCGGAATATAAAAAAAGAGTTTCCCACACTCACGACACTAGATTAAAAACTAAGGGCTCCCTGTCTGTTCCCCGAATTACAAATTACTTCGGAGAGCGAACATTAAATTGCGTTGTTCCAAGATTGTTCAATGATCTCCCACAAACCACCATCAACATGAAAAATCTTCAAATAAAAAAAAAAGAACTGTAGAAATATCTTCTTGATACTTTATAGTGCCTTTTTATAAATAAATCTGTAAAATACAAATAAAATAAATGTAATTTAAACCTGTCATAAAAAAATTTAAAAAATTAAAAAAATGTTTCCCACCGAAAAGTCTTTAGACTTAGTGGGTAACAAATTCTTTTATGTATTTTTTAATTATAAAATAAACGCTGCTCTGCAGCACTGAAACTGAAACTGAAAGACGAAAAACCATATTAAATTAAATCGCGGATTTACTGGGTATGAATTTTTTTTTAAAGTTAGGTACTCGAATTTGAAAAAAAAGTTTTTTTTAAATTAATTTATTTATTCATATATTTACTTATTTAACTTTTTGTACATAATGTTATTTGTAAATTAGCAGGCTTATTGCCAAATGGCAATTTCTTCCAACCAACCAATAAAATAAAAGTTTTATTTTTATAATTCAAGTTACAGAACATATTCAATAGAAAATAGAGATTGAAAAGATAAAAATATATCAAAATAGAAATATACGTATTTTTTCATAAATTACCTTAAATCAAAAACTATTACTCAATGGAAAAAAGGAAAAAGGAGGAAAAAGGAAAGGAGGAGAGATTAAGGAAGAGAAAGGATTTTTTGGTATGAGCGCAACCGATAGGAAACTCAGTCTTCAGACTCAGAAAAAAAAAACATTTGGAATTCCAATGCAGGGCCCTATGCGCCACTGAGTGCAGATAGATATATTATATAATAAAATAAATCAGTAAAATTAAAAATAACCTCCCTCAATTCTGCAAAAATAACAACAACAAAAAACTTGATTTGAAGGGGCTAAAACAAATAAAATTTAACAGTACAAGGACAAATAATTCTGCCATTAAATATCGTATCATTTATTTTAATTTTATGTAAGATTTTTTTATTCTCTTTAAATTAAAACAACTGTACAAGATAAACTCGATCGGAACGGCCATTTTAAAATAAGCAAAAAAATAATTTAACGAGTTTCTAATAATTAGATATTCGTTGGATTATTTGAATGAGGAAATAAATAAAGACAATTTAAATATTACATATTATCAACCTCTTGATACAAAGCATCTGTTTTACAAATGAAATAAACATTTTTTTTTCATAAAATTCAATAAATTGCATTGCATTGGCTTTGGTCATGATAGGTTATAAGTTATAAGCCCTGAAAATGATTCGACCCCCGTAATTCTCTTTTAAAATGTTTTCCATCTATGTTACATCTCAAATCTCAATTGAAGGATTTACTGGATGGAACTCAATGGAAAATTATAAGTTTGCGGTGTCAAGTAGCATAATTTATTTATTTATTTTTTATTATTTTACATATTTATTACAGCAATATACAAGTAATTATTTATACAACAAATTAATTCAGTAGTAAAAGTAAGCATACATATTTTTTATTTTTGCTGTTGGTTCATCTAAACTGCCTAACTAGGGATAGCTTCCCCGTTCTAAGGCAGTAAATTATGTATTTTATAATGATATTTAAAAGTATTTACAGTTTTATCATAATGTGTGCTTTTTCAGTCTTAAAGGTAAACAATGAATATCCAGAGAAAACATAAATAATACCGAAATCTCTATATCCTAAGTCCGAAGTCATTACTAGTAAAACAAGCAACCAGCTTACGTCCTTCTACATCGGACAACAAATTATCTGACTCCCTCCGACCAATATGGATTAAGAATGCAGTCAACACCTTCCTCAGCCTGGCAATCCCACCACATTTCCACGAAACTGGGATAAGGTAAAAAAATCCGTTAAAATATTAAAATCCGTTTTTGCAAGATTTAGAGACAGATTTGAATTACGCTTTTATTTAGGTAGGTAGGTTTTTATGTATAGTTTATTTTGGGCATCAATAACTAATTTTTCATTTTTAGTGGAGATTTCTACGTTTGCTTATAATCCCCTTATGTATATTGTGACACGTTTTTTTTTCATATATTTTTTTTTGTAGATAGATGCATTGATTTGTTCAAGGGACATGACGTCCGTCCGGCTCCAATGTTTATCTCAGATTATTTTTTTAATGTGTCCGCCTCGTGGTGTGATTAATTGTCAGCGCGTTTGCCGACCATGCACAAGGTTTTGGTGCTCAATTCCTCGCATGGTTGACATGAAAAATTTATTTAAAATTGTGTTTTCAAGCCGGATTCGCGGTTTAGTGGGTTTTATTATTTTTCCTTTTATATTTTCTGTTCATGTTTACTTTCTTTAATAAAAATAAAGACAACAAAATAAAATATCAATAAGAATTAATTAAATATTGTAAACAAAACCAATTAAGAAGAAAAAATATTCTCTCGTAAAATATTGCTCCCGTTGGTAACGATGTTTTGACGATTATGGGACGAGATAATATCGACGGGACGATAAACATACTAAATGACTGATGCGCGATAAACTGAATGCAAGGAGCGATTTAAAGACTATTTAAACGAGACAAGGACAGTCGAGATTAATAAACCAGACAAAACTAAACAAAGAGACACAGACAACCTTCAGAAAAGATGTTAAAAATTAACAGTAGAATATAAATAAATATTTTGCTGAATGTATGTAAATCCGTAAGGGTTTATAAATAAAATTTTAAATGAAAAAAATATTTTTTTGAAAAAAAAACGTGCATAATTTGTTTTAATTTTAATCAATTCCGAATAAAGTGGTAAGACAGGCTGTTATGTTAAACTCTTACGGCTATGTAGAAAAATGAACAAAAATAGATTTTAATGTAAATTTAAATATTTTAATGTAAATTGAAATATTTTAATGTAAATTTAAATATTTTAATGTAAATTTAAATATTTTAATGTAAATTTAAATATTTTAATACGACCAAGGGGCATTTATAATAATAACACGAGTAAAACTACAATCAACAATCATAGTAAGTAATCATTTTTTTTTAAATATGTAGGAATCAAAATAGCATTCTGCAATGCTAATCAAAAGGAAAACTCGACCCAACAAAAAAAGAGAAAAAAAATACATTTTTTTCAATACAAATCACAAGAGCATACAAAAATCAATGAACTATCGTGAATCTCAGAATAAAAATCGTGGTATATCAAATAAAAATGAGTTATTTTTTATGTTTTTGGCGTACATCAGTATGTGCGTATCGCTGAGTTGACTCATTCCGCTACAAAAATAACGGCCATTGTTCTATGAAAACTCACGTTTTTTTAATCAATACATTTATGCGAAAATTAGCAGACCGGATTTCGAGATGCGATCGACCTAGAAAATAAAGATTATAAGGTACGCACTGCAGTCGGCGTGAAGAAAACGTTCGGACGATAGCGTCGATAACGCGTATCTCACCAGTCGGCTAAAAGATTCGACACGAAACTGGCAACCCGAAGTTCTATCGAAATAAATCGAAAATATATTCACAACACACCGACAGCGCGAGTGACTAGCTTCTTTCGTCTTAATTTCAAATTCGAATTTGGAATTTCAAGTGTTACCACAGTGAGTCAAAACTACACCATTTTATATACTGATCTATACCGGCCATACCATTGTTTTTACGCAAGTATAAGAATATAATACTTTGTTTTTAATGTAAATAAAATATTTGTGTTTGTGTTTATCATATTAATATGCCATGTATAATTTTTTCATGGCGTTTCTTATTTTGTATAATATTTGTCTAATACGTTTGTTTTAAACCCTCAACATTCAATCCGGAAAGTCTATTTAAAATATTTAAGGTTCATACGGTACTCTTTATAAAATAAATTATATTTTACAAACATATAAAAAAGAAGAAAAAAAAGAATTTGAAATGAATAAGTCACTCAGATACCAACATAATATCATAATTCCTAAATTCCATACAAGCCATGGTCAAAATAGCTTTGTCTTCAAAGGTGTAAAAAATTATAATAATCTTCCTAATGAACTAAAAACTATTAAAAATAATATATCAATAAATAAATTTAAAGTTAATCTAAAGAAATTTTTTGAACTCGTGTAAAAACAACATTAAATTTTAATTAGTATGAATGTATTATTGTTTTATGTTTATTCTTTATATATCCTATGTTTTTCTTTTTCTTTTCATAAACTCGTATTAAAATTATAAAAACTCTTATAAATAAACAACTAAAACAGTGTAAGTCACTCTCCAAGCACAAGAGGAGAGTTACAGTGATAAAATTTACTAGATGTGTAAAAGTAGTTAAGTTTAGAATTTTACAAAAACTTGTACTTTTTATGAAATTTATGAATAAGAAAAATAAAAAATAATAATAATTTATTATTCTTCCCAACTCAATACATGATTTTGGTCCCATGCAAAATAAGATTAAGTACTGAAAATAAATAAATAAAATAATATCAATTTTGAACCACTAACGAATTCGAAATTAAAAATGAGTTTTTGTCATAAAAAAAAATATCCGGCCTTTTAATGACTTATTTTGCTAGGTTTGACGAGCGCGGTGTTGGTTAACGACATTCCATATTTAAACAAAATATAATTGATTGGTGAAAATATAAACCAGTACCGCGAGTTTTTGTATTTAAATTCGAAATTCGATTATGTGTTTCAAAAGTTTCGACGAAATTTCATGTTTAAAAGATTCGAAAAATAATTTCGGCTATTCAAAGATATTTCAAATTTGAATATTGTGTTCCATTTATTTTAATGCTAAAAATGTCAGGGCATTTAGTTACCTATCTACATATGATTGAGTTAAAAAGATTCGCGGAAAAAAATATACTGTACAGCAAAAAATTGTTAGATGTTTTATCGAAGTAATTCCAAATTCAAATTAAGTGTCTTGTTTATGATGTAAATATAAATAGGTTAGAATATAAGCAACAAATGTGACTGAATTGTAATTCCCTAAGTGTCAGTGCATACTGCCATTGTTTCATTATTGAATTAGGGTGAATTTCAAATTTCGAAAACTGAAAGGGTTTTAGAAGCAAAAATAACTACAGTTTGCCCGCCGTATACCGCACACCGCATCTGAGGACATAAGTATCCTTGGCGGTGCCCACATACACGGAAAAATTGCTCGTTGCCGAACGAATGCCTCGGTAATATGGTAGCCTAAGCATCTTTGTGCTGAAAAAAAGGTAATCCCTTGGTACATAATATGCACTTGGATGAATTGAGAAAATAGGGAAGCGATTTTTTTACTAACTGGGATTAAATTGATTGTACATAATCAATTCGCCGAAATGATTACGAAACTTTTTAAAAGCTTTCAAATATACTACATATAATTTATTTATGTAACTTCTTGTAAATATTATATATTTTATTTTGGCGGGCTTATTGCCGAATTGTAATTTCAACCAAGCAACCTATAAAAAAATGTGTTTTTTTCGTAGTTTTGAAACGTATTTGAGAGTTAATAAAATAAGAAAATTAAAAAATATACAAAAATAGAAAAAGCAGTAGATGTATTAAAATTCATTAAAATCAATACTAGTACACAATGAGAAAAGAGAAATAAAGAGAGAGGAAAGCAGGAGAGATTAAGGTACTCTCAAATTTTTGCTTTTGACTTAATAAAGCTCAGCCGAAATCAAGTTAGGGTTATCACTAGAGCCCGCCCAGGGCACTGCAGATTGAACAAACATCTTGCTAGAAAGAACCTTTCCGAAACTTCTAGATGTAGGTTCTGCAGCGCAGATGAGGAAACACCTACACACATTCTATGTGAATGTGAAGCTTTATATCATAAAAGGAGCCTCATCCTCGGGGGACCACTGGTTAAACCTGAGGATGTCAAAGAGTTCGCCTCCTACCTAATAGTCCGATGCTTTACGGATCTGGACTTGGATGGGGAGATTCAGCAAAATGTAAACTCTCGCCTTCCACACAGTAGCCTGGCTCTTTATAGACCTGGGCTTAGAGGGCGAGAACTATTCACGGGGACCCGTCACAATAGATCTTCACAGGTCGCAGTGACGTCAGGAGCTTGCATAGCACTAACCCTCACCTCGAAGAATATAACAAAAATAAGAAGACATAAGGAAAGAGAAAGGAGATGTTTCTTCAGATGTGATTTAAACAGAGTTACATATTATTTTTAAGTTAGTAGAGCGGCGTAGACAATTTATGGCCTGTTTCGCATGTATCGCGCTAGTCCAAAGGGTGGATAGATACTTTATTTTTTTTGTTCGTTTTATTTATTAAGTTTCAACTCGCGGGTGAAAATTTTACTGAAGTAACTCAAGTGGAGATTAGTCGGCCTCGTGGTGTACTGGTATGTGCGTTTACAAGCCTATTAATAAATAAAATAATTGATTACTAAACGATAAAAGTCAATCCACCCCATGTTATTTAATCGGGCCAGGAGGATTTTTGCCGTGGTGTGAAAACGGCCGACGAGTTAGGAGTATTATAACATTGTGATTATACGAGATTCACTCCAAATGAAGATTAGGGATTCCAAAGACATGCAACAAATATGGAAAAAAAAACACTAAAATATGTACGTGGTTCTAGTTGTGTTAAATTTGTTGCCAAACGATCATAGGAATGGCACTACCAAGAGAGACAAGGCAAAAATAAGATAATGGATATTGGACCAGGAGTTAATGTATGAATAAAGTGGAATATAAAATAATACTCAGAGTCCCGATACAGACATCTACTGAAGAAATATTCCATAAATCACAACTTATGACACCAAAACAATTATACGCTAAAACAATACTCACTAATAGATTCAAAAACTACTCTTACTCAAATGAAAGACATAACCTCCACAATACATCACATACAAATAATATAATCACTAGATCCTCAACACATAGACAACTTAAACAAATACAAACCAAAAACCACCGGACAAAGGGATTTTGAGTATTATTCAATTAAAATCTATAACCTTCATCCACTATCTATTAAAACAATTAGTAACGAGAAAATGTTTAAAAAAGCTATAAAAAAATGGATTGTGGAGCTAGGTAGAGGTAAAATGGATTGTCTCATTCGCCCATACCAATATTGAATCAACTGCTCCACAAGTGTATAGCTAATGTTAGGTTTTTGTTATTTTCATTGTGTGTTTTGTAATATAAATAATATAGATGTACATAAATACCCTGTTTTTAAAACTGTCTGAATGTTTGTTAATTATCTTCGTTTTTTTAAATTAGTCTACTTTGTTTATTCTCAAATGTAATTTTAAAAAAGTGTATTGTTAAGTGTCCTCGGCACGGGAAACCCCAGTGAGGTCACATTATTTTTATTATTAATTATAGTTTGTAAGCAAAAATATAAATAAATAAATATAAAAATATATCGAACTACACTTAAAAAGTTGGAAAATGTTAGTTTTCTTACCTTAATCAAAAACATCGGGAAATCGTATTAAGATATTCTGCTAAACATACCTGCAACAAAAAAACATCACGTTAAAGATTAACAGATCTTAATAGTTTTATTTTCTATTTATTTCAGAATTGTCTTGACACCTGTGTATGTAAGTGAAACAATGAACTGGTAGAGGAAGGATGAAATCAGAGTGAACGTGAAAAGTGTGGGAAATCGATGTATGACAGCGTAACGCATAATGCAATCAGACGAAAATGCAAATCTGAGACAAGTGTAATAGATAAGATTAAAAAAGGATCCCTAAAATGGTTTGGTCGTGAAGAACAAATAGATGACAAAATAGTTATTAAATAGATGTATAGATTTTCCTTGGGGGGGAAGGATTGCAGTTGAGAACTCCTTGACGATTTTTCAAATATTTGAGTTGGTTGTTTCGTGTAAATCAAATGTTGGTATTTTGGGTATTTGTAGCACTAACTTTGTGGATAAATATTATATTTTTGTGAGATAAATAACTTTGTTTTATGAACCACTTTTTATTGACACAACCGACTAGTTTCGATAACTAAACGTTGCCCTCTTAAGGGTTATTTAATAACTGAAGATACATAATATATAAAAGAAACTGTGAACAGATTGGTGGGTGTCGATAAGGACAAAGGAGGGGGTAATTGTGTTTAAGGTAGGGATAGACTTTATGCAGAACATATTAAAAACAGGGCTTAATACTTAAATTTCGTTGGACAGCTTTTTTTATTTCTAGAATTACCAAATTATTTAGTCGTATAGATTATTTAAATGCAATATTTTGATTCTGTCTTCAAAATCAAAGGAGTTTTGTCAAATTTGTCAAAATATGGTTGAGAAATAAAAAAAAAAGTTTTGGTTGAGATACCTTATGTGTCCTCATCTAATTTTAAATGACCGCGATAGTTGGTTGTGTCAGTAAGAAGTGGTTCATAAAACAAAGTTATTTATCTCACTATCTATATAAAAAAATCAAATGTTTGTCTTTGTTTTTTTTACATCGATGAGTTAATTTTTAATAATGTTCTTGTTATGCTGCTTATTTATAAATAACTATCGTTGTAGTATATTATGCGTCTCAACTCAACACAGGACTTCCCATTGAATTGGGACTTAAATGTTACTCTAAAAATGATAATAAAATTATTAGTGAATGAATAAATAAAATAAGTATATTTATAACGGCTTGTAAAGTAACAACACAGTTTTCTTAGTTATTTAATAGATTAATCAGTTTTCTCTCAGATCACAATTATTATCGTACTTTGCACAATTCTCAGTCGATACAAAGCTTTCTGTAATCTCCCCTCATACGTCGTAGTAGCGTCCTCAAACTGGCGTCATCCCAACCCTTAGTGACTCCTGTCATCTAGTTGTATATTATGTAGGCTTAGACCACCGGCGCCAAATTAAAATTTGGGCGTCGTGAGTCGTAAAACAATTAATATAAGGCGAGAATCGGGTAGTGGTCTCGTGGCTAGTGTTGCGGACTCACGGATCAGAGGTCCGAGGTTCGAACCCCACTCTACCCCAACTTGGTTTCCAGTCTCTAATAGTGAGTTATTTACAACTCCTTGAAAATCGCCACCAAAATTGTATTTGGATAAATTATAAGAACTCTAATGTTTCTTTTACAAAAAAAGATAATAATGAATAATAACGTAGAATCAGGACGACCAAGCAAGACATGGCATGATCTTATAAACCAAGTACGATCGTCAGGTGCTAAATCACAGATATTTATCACGTCGATTAAAAGTCCTCAACCAACACTTATCCATTGTCAGAATTCGTTTTTATATAGATCGTGTTCCACTTTTAACAGCTTTTTTAACCAGATAGATATCTATCATACAGGATTACAATTATCCAAAAATAGTGTATTGAAAGCTTTTAAATAAAACTCCTGTTGATTCCTTTTTCTCTTACATCACTTCACATTACATACATTAATATTGTTAATTTTAATAAAAAAAATCTACTGAAATTTGTATTACTGCGTAAATCGCTTTACTGAAATTTTATCAACTACCTTTGGTTTAAAATCTTCTCCTTATATTGCTTCTTCAAATTTCAAATATTACTTGCTAAACCTGCTATTCTTTCTTTATTTCTCTGTTGCATTGACATGTTTTTATACTTTTGAATTACTTTTAATTACTTATATTGTATATGTATATGAAATCAATATAGTGTTGCTCTTACTATGTGTCATTAATTTTGAAGAGGTTTTTTAAATTAATATAAATTTATTTTCTTATTTAAAGATTCTTTAAGGATTCTTCTCGTCGTTTCTTTGAATCCCTTAAAATATGTATGTGTATATTTATGTTTTTCCTTTTTAAAAAAATGTTGTTATTTTAGTTTATTTTTACATCTAAGCATGTTTTTCATTCTTTATTTTAATTCTTAAATTTTAATTATTTTTACAAATTTTCTTCATTTTTTTACTTTAATTTTAATTTTCAAACAACTTCTATTTACAAAGTTAATATTTGAAGCACTAACTTTGTAGTTATTCATTATAATAAAATAAGTGGTTAAAAACAAAGCTTTTTATTTTATTTTATTATAACTTCTATTTATGTTTATTTTTCTTCTCTTTTTTGTACTTTAATTAATAACCTTACATATAATTATTATATAATATGGAAATTTCACTGGTCCATTAGAGTTAATTCTAACTGTGTAAAATACAAAACTATGTAACTGTACTGTATGTGTACAAATATACAGGCGGTAGGTATTACAAATACTTTGAACAGTGTACATTATAATATAAAAATAATTTAATATTGCATAATGCTACTTCAGGTTAGCCTGCTTAACAAGACACCAAGTTCTCGACGTCTTAGACCTCCGCTGCTAATTTAGTTGGTAGTTCATGTCACAACTACGAGGTGCGAACCTGACTTGTGAGGATGCACAGGAGCTGGTATCTGACCGAGATACCTGGAGGATATTTGTGAACACCATATGCCCCAACTAGGTAGCGGAAATGGAATGATGATGATGATAATGATGACTTTTGGCAGGTCAACTATCAAACAATTAGTAAAAAGTTAGTGCAAATAGCGCTTTTCCGCTATTTTGATAAAATGCATTTGATGTTCAAACGTGTATCTTGGAAAGTATTGATCCTACGAAAAAAAAATTACAACGATTTTTAAACACATTTGTTTTCTCAGACTTTTGTATATTTTTTTTTCTATGAAACCTTCAGGGACGTAATTATACACAAAAAACTGATTTTAAGCACCATTTTTTCAAAATCGCGGCATGAGCGGTGGTCGTTCAAGGTCACAAACTTAAAGTTTTACTAAGGACCCTATGACCACCGATCCTGTTATGATTCAAAACATAATAACCCTTTTTATAAAAAAAAGTGAAAAAAGTACATACCGAATGACCTTGAACGTCCCTTACTTCTAAAAAATCTCGACAACCACCAGACGGATCTAAACCTGGTTTTTGCAATCGTGTAAAGTGTCCTAAAACAAAGCTACTCGTATTTGTAAAAATAAAAATAAGTACGTCAAATTCGTTTCTTACCGAAAATTACCGTAAAATACCGTAAATTACGGTATTTTACCGCGACTTTTGGTAAAATTACGTAATTTTACATCCATACCTACAACTAGAAATTTCAGAGAGATTCATTCTAGCGAGGTGTTTACTTAATCTGCAGAGCCTTGTACGTCTCATCCTGATTTTCGCTACGGGGAAATGGCGTGATGGTAGTAGCACAATCATATCTACAATGTAACTGTTTAGGCGGAAGTACATCGCATTTAAAACAGTAATTAAATAATTGATGAACTTTTGTTATTAATTTATAATAACCATAACATACTTCACACATCCTAATTGATATAAATACGTATGTATTCATTCATTTATGCTAAGAGAATCTTATACATAGTTTCGAAGATCATACTCATATAAATAGCGTTTTATTAAAAATTCAACCCACGTTATTTATACTCTTACAAGTTCACATACTAAACAAGTTGGAGCAGAGTGGATAGGATTTTATTAAAATAATATTAATTATGATGATTCTTTTTCAACTCGAACAACACTAATACAGTCAAACGAAATGGTTTGTAATAATACATTTATCAAAGTTCAAAATTTAAGCACAAACAACAATATGCAAATGTGAAAACAATCGATAACAAAAAATATTTCAATAATTAAATAAGACAACATTTACGTAGAATATTAAAAAAAACCTATCAAGTAATAAATAAAAAACTTTAAACCTACAGTCTGTTTTTTGTTTTGTTTAGATAACATAGTTCCTGATTTAATACTTCTATTTGAATTTACGTTTTTAAAAATCAGGCATTAACAAATTATATTTTGTTCCAGAAAACGAGTCCATGTTCGACCATGGCCAGAGGGGGTATTACAAGCTGCCAATATCTCGTCATCTTGGCAGTTTGTTCACTCTTGATAGCTCCGTGCGCAACGCAGATCATCGGACCTCTACTCAGGTTCCTCGGAGACGGCCAAAGACAGATAGACATAGAACCACCTGACGCGCCAGAGTTGCTCAAGGAGTATGACTTCATTATCGTGGGAGCGGGAACTGCGGGGTGTACCCTGGCCAACAGGCTCACAGAAATACCACAATGGACGGTACTCCTCATCGAAGCTGGAACTCACGAAAATTTCGTGATGGATATTCCGATGCTAGCCAACTATCTTCAGTTCACTAAAGCCAATTGGAAATATAAAACAGTCCCGTCCGACAGAGCTTGCCTCGGCTTTGACAAGCAACAGTGTAACTGGCCGAGAGGAAAGGTTATGGGAGGTTCGAGCGTCCTCAACTACATGATCTACACTAGAGGAAACAGGAGAGATTTCGATCACTGGGAGGAACTAGGAAATCCCGGATGGAGCTGGAAGAACGTTCTTCCCTACTTCAAAAAAATTGAAAACTACAAAATACCTGAGTTCGCGGATCCAGAATACCACAGCACAGGGGGATATTTAGATGTTGGATACGCTCCCTACAGAACCAATATAGCTAAAGCGTGGGTCCAATCGGCTCGGGAAGCTGGACATAAGCTCGGTGATCACAATGGCAAAACCCAAACCGGTGTATCGTTCCTTCAGCTGTCTTTACGAAACGGTACCAGACACAGTTCCAACAGGGCTTACTTACTACCCATCAGGAATCGTCCGAATCTTCATGTAGCTAAAGAAAGCATGGTGACAAAGCTAATCATAAATAAGAAGAAAATAATAACTGGAGTGAGATTCTCAAGAAGAGGACGGAAATATAAAATTGCAGCGAGAAAAGAAGTAATAGTATCGGCAGGATCGGTCAACTCTCCTCAGCTTCTAATGCTATCTGGAATCGGACCGAGTGATCATTTATCTGAGTTAAATATTCCAGTAGTTAGCGACTTAAGAGTAGGGTACAACCTGATGGATCATATTGCCGCTGGTGGACTTACATTTACAGTTGACAAACAAAATGTGTCGTTAGAGACTGCATTCCTGATAAGTAACCCAAAATACATTTTCGACTGGATGAACACTCGATCAGGTCCACTGTCCATTCCGGGCGGTTGCGAGGCTGTAACGTTTATAGACTTAAAGAATCCAAAGAGAAAAGATGGCTGGGCGGACATGGAATTGTTGTTTATAGCCGGCTCCGTCAACAGCGATCCGTTATTGAGAAGAAACTTTGGATTTACCGACGAAATGTTCGAGAGCGTGTATGGTAAACTAGGAAATAGGCAATCGTTCATGGTGTTTCCGATGTTGATGCGCCCAAAATCAAAAGGGAGGATAAAATTAAAAAGCAATAGTCCATTCGCTTATCCACTTATTATGCCGAATTATTTTGCTTACGAGGAAGACGTGAAGAATATGGTAGCTGGAATGAAAGCAGCTATAAAAATAGCGGAACAACCCTCGTTAAGAAAGATAGGAGCGAGACTTTACGATACCCCCATTCCGACATGTGTGCAGTATGGTTTTGGTACAGATGCATACTGGGCGTGCCACGCCATGCATTTTACCTTTACAATCTACCACCCTTCGGGTACTTGTAAAATGGGACCTTCCAGCGATCCGGATGCTGTAGTCAATTCCAGATTGAGTGTTCGCGGGGTTACCGGTTTGAGGGTCGTAGATGCCAGCATCATGCCAGAGATTACTTCTGGTCACACGAATGCCCCAGTGTACATGATAGCAGAGAAGACAGCCGACATGATCAAGGAAGATTGGGGAGTTAATGTGCCACGATACAGTTAATAATCAACATCCACAGACAATGCTCGAGAATGTGATATTTTCTAACAAAATTAAAATTCTTATTTAATGACCTTTAACAACTTATTGATAGGTAATAAATAAGAGTCATTAGTGCATAAGGCTAACCAATTAATTGTGTAAAACAACTTATCAGATAACAGGCATAATACATGACAAACAAAAGCATGCACACATTTTCACTATTTAAAAATTAGTGATAATTTTAATATTTCTATTCTAGCCTTAAATCGTAAATTTACTCTGGCCTTTTAAAGAATAGTTTGCTATCCAAAGTCTTATTTTTATATCATTACACTCACATAATTTTATATTACGGACTAAAATTATAGTCCGCCTCGTGGTGAGTGGTTAGCCCACTGGATTACTATGGATAAGGTATGAGTTTGATTCACGTAGGTGTGGGTTAAGGGAAATATTTATTCAGTGATTTAGCAAAATATACCGACTATTTTATATAATAATGATAAAAAGTTGCATTTCAATTTATGTATCAATTAATAGAGAAAAAGCATAATTGTGTATAGTAACAAATTTTCGTGTATTTTTTCAGTATCAGCCATTGTAAATAAGATAAATAATTATGTTCAATAAATAATTTGCAGGTATTAAAATATTTGAATTAAATACAGATGCTCTTACTGTTAACATTTATTGTTTTATTTTACGTATTACGTTTTTTTTCTCTATCTATCCTTTCCTCTATTGTATACACCATGATCGGTCTGACACACGTTTTGTATATCCGAATTATGTTTCCAATAATCATGTGTTCATTGTACTATATGACCTTTCTTAGGCATCCAGAAGTTTACTAACTGAGATGGATATGTTCTCATCATCACTATGGCTGCATCATCTGCATGGCATGTGATGATAATGACCTTATCTCCCTTAGTAGATTCACTACTTTTTTTAAATTCTTAAATGCGTTTTTTTTATACATTTATTCTAATTGTGTAAGAAAAGGTTTTTGGCGTATATATTGTTGTGTTATATTTAGTTATAAAGGTGCTAAACTTGCTTTGTTAATTTGTTGTTCTCAATATGTGTTATTTTTTAAACGTTAATATTATTTATGTCCCGAATTGAGTTGTTGTAACTCCTGGGAATGTAATTTGTAAAATACTTTGTGTTATATGATTTAAAACAATTTTTTTTTAATTATTGTGTTGTAATAAAATAAAATTGATTGTAAGAACTCTTGGAATAATAAAAAAATATATATATTTGAAGCGCTGTGGTTATTCACCATAATAAAATAATTAAAACAACTTTGACTTTAACCACTAACTTTTTATTAATTTATTTTTTTTATAACGGTTTAAATGCTACACAAGCTTCTTTATAAAGGTATACTTAACTTATGGATTCTATTCTATTTTATTTGATCAATGTTTACTAAATATTACATATCGAGCATATAAATAAGTATTTTTCTCTTATAAGGATGAGAACTATAATGTGAGATAGATACTATGTTAAAAAAATAGACAGGAGTGCACTTAAGAAAATATTGTTTATTTGGTTACTTATTTTTTTTTCTTATAATGAATAGAATTTTTAATTTCTAAGATTTCCAAGTTGCATAATTTTAATATTTTAAGACGAAGAACCAGTGTCTTTACTGAAATAATAATTATTTGGTTATTAATGATGGTTTGCGATTCAGAATAATAATTATTATTATGTAATATTTAGTAAACATTGATAAAATAGAATAGAATCCATTAGTTAAGTATACCTTAAAAAAGAACCTTGTATAGCTATAAGACCGGTCGGTAGAAAAAATAAGTGGTTAATAACAAAGCTGTTTTAAATTATTTTGCTAAAAAAAATATCATTTTCTGTACGAAGAACGAGAAAATAAAGAGAGGGTCCAATCGAATTTTATTAATGTTACGGTGTTCGGTGATAATAATCTCGATGATAATTTTAAGGGTTGATTTATAATCATATGAGAACAACTTCTAGGAAGGTAAAACAGCTGTCGCTAAATTGTTTAAATACACATAAAATATAATGGTGTTTTTTTTATTATATTTCCCGAATATGTATTATCAGAATTGTTTATAAAATTTAGCCATAAGTTTTTTATTAAACATTGTTTGAGTATGTCCAAATGCTTGCAGACTGGCTGGATTTCCTCCCTAGGGAATTATTCAATTTAATTTAATTTAACACAGAGGGAAAACATTTTTGAGAAGGGAATATGGAAGTCTAGGCATTTACAGGGCTTATGTCCTGTCATTGGCTGGTTTAAGTGGCCAATTTACACACTGTGTAACATTCACCATTCTGCCCAAGTTTAAACATCCCAATTTCCTCAACTCTTCCATCTGCTTATTACATTCACAGGAGTTAACTAAAACTAATTCGAGGACAGTACAAAATCGTCGCACAATGTTTTCGTTTAGATTTTGAGTGGACCATTGAATAAAATCAATTTCAGCTTTAAAATTATTTTTGTAACAGAGAAAATAAATGCAAGTAATATTCTACTATACGTAGTCTGTTAAAAAAGTATCGCGAATTTCGTGTTTTTTCATCAAAAAAATTATTTATTCATAAATATCTATTTTGTCCCCTTCAAAGTAATCCCCACCAGATATTGCCAACGTTTTTTTCCAATCCTCGAAGCACTTCAAAAAATCATTTTTGTGATCTAGTTCAGCTCCTCCTTCGATTATTATTATTATTATTATGGATAACTTATACAGCGCCATTTTCGTAATAAAATACCTCAAGGGCGCTTTACATGGTGATTCTATTGTTAAATTAATTTAATTGAAGCTTTTAAATTTGTAATTTAATTAAAACAATTTATTTTGTTGTCACGTGCTACGGATTTATTCTAATGATTTAGAGAACAAGTGGGTTTTAAGTTTTTTCCGAAACATCACTTCACTTTCACAGCCTCGCACCTCTGCTGGGAGAGCATTCCATGCCATAGGGCCTGCGGCCGCAAATGCGCGTTCACTAAATTTAGTGCGCTGTTTGCGTAGAGGTATAATAACTTTTCCTCTCGCCGTAGACGTAGCTGATCTAAGCGTGAGACGCCTGTCAGCTAGTTCATCTGGAATGCATAGTTCCCTTAGATATTCCGCAGCAGAGTACTGCAGTGACTTATACATAAGTCAACAGAGTTTGTATTCTACCCTCTGTGGAAAACGTAGTCAGTGTAGTTCCCGAAGTAGTGGAGTGATATGACTGAACTTAGAGATTCCGTAAATAAGTCTCGCTGCGGCATTCAATACAGATTGTAGGCGAGTCATTTTGTTCATTGGTAGACCTGCATAGATACCATTACAATAATCGACTCTAGACACTACAAACGAATTTATTGATTGAAGGGCGGCATCAACCGGCAAATTTTTGCGTATGCATTTAATTTGTCTCAGCTGGTAGAAGCATGAACTTGTCGTTCTACTAATTTGAGCGTCAAGAGATAGGTCAGAATTGAGTAAAACTTCCAGTAGTTTAACGGTGGGTAAAGCGCCGTAAGATGCCGTCTTTATCTCCTCAATTGTAGCGCAGCGTCGTCTTTTCATGGGCCTCTTCAGTTATGGGAACAAAAAAAAGTCACAGGGCAGATCTGGGGAATCGTTGGCTGCGGCATTATTAGTGTGTTGTTTTTGGCCAAAAATTTGCTACAGATTCTTTGATCCACTTTTTGAAATAGGCAAAAATCAGAGACGAGCCAAAACACTTGCAAGCAAAGCAGCTGTCAAAAATTAACTGAACATTCAAAGTGGCCGAACTTGTCGGCATAAGTTAGAGACATGAGTGCCAGCATAACGCCACAAAAAAAAACAAATATAACCGGCAGAAAATCAAAATTTGCGCTACTTTTTCAACAGACTTCGTAAACGGGTAAACATATTTTTCAAATCTTTCATTTACTCTGAGAGAAAAAAAAGGAAAGATTATTGTATGGATAAGATTATTGTATTTAACATTTCGACGGTCAATAACCAAGATATTTGATCTTTCCCGTGCACTGGCGAAATGAATGAATGAACAGTTAGTGAGTGAAATATAACCAAAACCCTGTACGAGTGTTTTCGACTCGAGGTAAAAATCCTGACAAAAAAAATCGTGTTGAAATTTGACGGCCTCGTTGTGTACTGGTTAGTGCGTTTGCCTTCCATGCACTGGGTCCCGGGAACGATTTCAGGCAGGATCGACGTGATAATTTTGTTTGATATGTACCTCATCACGCAATATTATTCGTCCCTAGACTGGCGCCTCCAGTGTAAGACTGGTCATCTTGCCATCAAAAATAATTTTGTAACTTTTCATTGGTAAATATTTGTTCATGAGTGATTGACAAAGCTTAAAATAATTCATATTCCGATAAAAATATTTTTGCAAATTTCAAACTACGCCTGGCGGGGCAGTTGCGAATCTCTTGTTACTTACAATGGTGCACTGATGGGAATACATTGAAAAAATAGAATAAATGTGAGATAATATTATTTTTGCGTTCCCCAAAATCCAGTGAAAAAAAATAAATGGGTCAAAATTATAAGGAATTTTAAGTAATAATTTGATTGGGATCCAACACAAACGGTTGTTGACTGAAATCATTAAAATACATTTTTTTGTGCTCTGCTCGTTGAATGCAGCCTAGGTAAAACATTTAAACAAATTCAGTAATTTAGACTAACAAAACACAATTTTATTTAAACAAATCTAGTACTAATTATTATATTTACTCGTTTTTTCAGAGACTACATAATTTTGGCAATGAATTAAGCTCTATTGATATCTTTTGCTGTTCAATATTTAAATTTAAAGAAAGACTTTTATTGATTGATTTGGTGTTTATTTTGTAGAACTCCATATTTACATTTTACATTTTTTACATTTTTTTTTACATTTTTAAAAAAATATTTTTTGCACTACAACAGGCCAGGAGGCCTAATTACAGTGGTGAATTACATCACAGAGCACCCAGGCTTGAGAAAAATCACATTTTTTTTTTTTAATTTTTGTGTTCTCACCGGGAATCGAACCCGGAACCTTCCGTGCGTGAGTCAAGCGTCTTGACCACTACACCACGGAGGCCGCCTTTTTAAACTTATAATTAAAAATCAAACACTGATTTGAGTCATATGGAATAAACGTAGCCTTCAAAACAAATTTAAAAAAAAGGAGCTATTATAAAAACTCAAAAGATAAGATAAATATTTTAAAAAACAACGGTATTTACAAACTTGAATGTAACGACTGTAATACAGTCTACGTGGGGCAAACTGGGCGCTCTTTCTTAACTAGATATTCAGAACACATAAGATCCTTTAAAAATAAAAAACAAGATTCTCAATTTGCCAATCACTTAATTGAAAATAATCATAAAATTCATATCTCAAATAAACCAATTCCATTACACGTTGAAAGCAAAGGGCGTAAACTTAATATACTTGAACAATTGGAAATTAATAAATATCTAAATAATCCTAATTTTAAAAGAATAAATGAACAAACCAACCTAATATCTTCACCACTATTAAACATATTTAAATAGACTGTTATTCTTTACTTTTTTCCGTTTTGTACACGCTTATATGACGCGTAATTAATAGATGAATCATGTTATAATTGCATTTATATATTTTGATAAGAAATTCTTAAAAATAGAAATATTGTATGATAATACATTTATGTTTATATAAATTTCCTCATAATATTTCAATCATGTTTTAAAATTAAAATGAACAGCAACCTATTATAATATTATTGATATTTTTTCGACAACAATTATCTAAATTTACAAAACTATAAAGCTTCATTAATTATCTCACAATACATACTTGTATGTCAATAAATACTTACTTTGTTATATTTTCCCCGAAATTCAAATATAAATACCTAAATTCCCCATTACCTATTAAACTTAACCATTGGTTTTTCCCTCAATTATGATTAATGTACATGCTATAGTTCATAAGATTATTTTTATTTTCTACTTAAGTACCTTGTATTATATAACTATATAAGGACATTCAATCCAAATAATCTTCACATTCGTTTGAAAATGCCCTAATAAGGCGAAACAATTGTCACGAAGTTTTTATTTTTATATGTTTATATTTGTAAAAATAAAATAAAGTGTTCAGTAGACTCAAATCAGTGTTTGATTTCTAATTATAAGACTTTTATTAATGATAAAATAATTTATAGCGTCATTTAGCCATTTTGTGCGAGTCCCTATAGTTTTTATGTTTTTGTTTATTTTAATTTCTTTCCACTGAATTTGCATTCTTGTATTTTATAATCGCTATCACTATGTAGTTTATAGTTTATAATTACCATATCTGTGTATTTTTTCTAATGTAAGCCCGCTGGGGAAATTTAAATTAATTAAAAAATATATATAAAACTATGGGTACGTTTTCGTCTCACTTCTTTTAAAAAATATTTTACTATGTAGGGCGCGTCTATGTATGAAATGGTCGATGGTGCCAGTCATAAATTATATGATTACCAATAAGGAGAAAAACAGAATCTCAAAACTCATTGTTCAAGGGATTGATGCTGTATAGTGAGTTACCTAAAGAAATAAAGGAGATAGAAAAAATCTAAATATTTCAAATTAATTTGAAAAAATATGTTATTGAGAAATTTTGGTAAAAATATTGTAATATTATTAAAAGTTTATATTAGTTCTCAAGATGTTATGAACTAACTGAATAAGGCATAAATAAATAATAAATCAAAATAAATTGAACAAAACTAAGCTGTGCCCTTTTGACGACAAGGGCCCCGATCACAATGGGAAGTTAACAGAATTATCTTCGACTGTCTATAAAGAAACACCGATATTTGGGTACGAAAATGAGTATATTTGCACGAACATAAGTATCTTCATCGGTAACCTATTATTAAACTTGTTTAGAAGAAAAAAATGTGTGCATGTTCTGCTTTTCATACAGAAAACTTAATTTCACATAGTAGATAAAATTTAAGATATATGTTTACTTCCCATTGTAATCGGGGCCCAGGTGCAGAAAGAGAATTTGTAATGATAATTGTATTGATACATTGTATCATGATTCATGAATAATTGTTTTATTTCAATCTATAAGCATTTCTAAACCTGAATCGGTAATGTTTAAACCGGCCGCAGTCATGGTCATGCGAAAATGCATCATTCCTTCGATTGTCAACTATTTGAAAATGGCGTGCAAGCTTCTAATAAAATCCATTATATTTGACGCACGAGTAAACACTGTCAAGATATTCTAATATTCAACGCCACATCGCAGTTATGTCACAGTAAAGTAATTTACATACAAAAAAAAAGAAATAATGAACTTGTATTAGTGTTTGAAAGAAAAATATTAAGGAAGATATTTGGTGCTGTCAACCAAAACGGAGTGTGGAGGAGACGATTTATTCATGAATTAGAGGCACTGTATGGCGAACCCAACATTGCACAATTCATAAAAATAAGAAGATTACAATGGTTGGGCCATGTGCACAGAATGAATGATAACCGTGCCCCTTAAAAGATTCTTTATGCCACTGCGGAAGGTAGACGAAGCAGAGGCAGACCAAAATTAAGATGGCTGGATAACGTGGAAAGTGACGTGAGAGCAATTGGTCTGACGAACTGGAGAAGAGCCGCAGGGTGCAGAGAGGAATGCCGACATATTCTGGAGGAGGCCAGGGCCCACAACGAGCTGTAGCGCCCCTGATGATGATGATGGGTACAAATGCAAAATAACACGATGAAATATTTATTATATTAGTAGTTAACTGGTAGAATTACATTTTATCATAAACGGTTAACAAAAAAGAAAAGTAAATGAGTTAAGTGTTTTATATTAACAGGGCTCTTGGCCTCATATTTATTTATTTATTGACACTTTATATACATATACAATAAATAAACATATAAGGGCGGGCATATTGCCTTAAGGCAATTTCTTCCTACCTACCCAAACCGTTCAGTTTGAGAAAATTATGAATACATGGACATATTGAATCTTACAATTTTATACAAAAATTAAAAGCAAAGATTAACAAAAATAAATATATGTATAAAAAAATAACACTTTACTATGAAGAGAGGAGAGGAAAGAAGAAGGATAAAGGAACAATTTAAATATTTAGATAGTGACATTTCAATCTTGACTTAAATGTAAATAAAGAAGGGGCGTCTCTAATATTAGTGGGTAGATTATTCCACAATCGAGCGGCTACTACTGTGAAAGAGGAGGCAAGAAAATTAGAGCGATGACAGGGTATTAAAAGGGTTCTCTCGTTACTAGAACGAAGAGATAGTCCGTGTTGTGAAAGAGGTTGGATGAGCTCTCTCAGATAAACATGCGAAGTGGGATTATTTAAAATATTGTGAAGAAGTGATAGAATGTGAATGTTTCTTCTATGCCTGATACTGAGCCAGTGTAGTTGCGTGCGATACTCGGTTATGTGGTAAAATTTGCGAAGATTAAAGATATAACGAATACAAATATTCTGCAATCGTTCTAACTTATCAAGCAATTCAGAGTTAGCATCTGGATAACATACATCCGCGTAGTCAAGGAGCGTTAGGGATACGTTATTTTTTTTTGTAATATGTATCTTTACATAAATAAATTAAAAAAATAGAACCGGTAAACATAGAAAAGTCGATAAGTGGTTAAATACAAATATTAATTAACATTTAGTTAATAATTATTATTTCTTTCAAATGATTTTAATATGTAACAAAAATAATAAAAAAATATTTTAATAATAAAACTTTTGTGGATCTTTATAATATCAAAGCTTTAACCGTAGCTTTTTCTCAACTTTAAGGTTTGTAAATCCTCGGCATTTTATATCGGCTAGAAAATCTGCGCTTTGGGTCTAAAAGGGCCAATGTCATAAATCACAACATTACAGGTGTGCTATTCTGAACCACGCTCGCAGCACGAGAAAACAGTTTTTATAATAAACTGTTTCAGGGCTGATATTCTAAACGAAATTATAGCGCGGTATAGCGCGTTTTTACGTACTAAATATGCATTATAGCGCGCTGTAAACGCGTTCGGAATACCTGCCCAGGTGTTTAACACTACCACATATGTATGAGTATATAAAATTATACAAAATAATAATATTTTAATAAATATTTACCCTCTACAAAATGTTGACAAGAAAAAAATTAGACCCGGCATTGGCTCTTTCATCCCCTCCTTTCTCAGGTGCGATCTTCATCTCAGTTAAAATATATATGTCGACGAGACAGATTTGTTTGGTCACAAAGAGCGCCATCTCTGAACAGAAAATCAAAGTAGGCTTGCGGAAAACGTACGCAAGAAATATGATGTGTGCCTACAAAATACAAGCTTATGTAATATCAAGTTCTCGACAAAGATGGCATCAACCTCGCCATGAACATAATTTTAATTTTCGTTGGATACAAAAAATGTTTCCTTACGCGCGAACGTACGAAATTAAAAAAAAAAACGAACCACTTTGAGCGTCAGTAGTTCGTATGAATCAACCAATCAGCAACCAAGAGAATTGTCTAAGATTTCTTCCGGGTTACTTATCTTCAACGGACTTATTGACAGTCGAAGATAACACTGATAACTTCCCATTGTAATCGGGGCCCGAGAATGCAGTAACATTTAGAAGTGTGATTAAAATGACCAATTCAATGCTTTAAATACCATTTTTTTAAATTTAAAATTTATATTCGTAAACCCTTAAAAAGGCATAGCTATGAAACACTAATTTCATAGCTTTTTAGTCCATAATTTAAATGTTTTTTTCTTAGTTTCCGTGTTCCATTCTCGAGATGGTTGAGAGAAAATAAATGTTCAAAAAGGTTTTTCACACGTGGCCAAAAAATCGGATCCTGAGACAGAACGATATTTCTTTATTTTACAATTTATATCCATATAAGTGCGCTAGCCCAAAGCAATAGTGAGATAAACCCGAAATTTCCAATTTTGACATGCAGATATGTACATAAATGAAATAAATTTATGTTTTCAAATAATAAAGTATTGAAGTTAGATAGTTAACCTATGTGAAAATATAGAATTTATAATCTAATTCAAATAATTTAATTAAGTCAGACCCTTTGCATACCTCAAAGTCCGATTATCTCAGAATATGTTCTTCAGAGATATCTCACTATTGCTTTGGGCTAGCGATATAACCCTAAAGCAATTTCTTCCCACCTACCCAAACCGTTCAGTTTGAGCATAAGAAGCATATGGAC
The DNA here is from genome assembly GCF_059751315.1 of Micrasema longulum. Classification (NCBI taxonomy): domain Eukaryota; kingdom Metazoa; phylum Arthropoda; class Insecta; order Trichoptera; family Brachycentridae; genus Micrasema; species Micrasema longulum. The sequence goes on along the minus strand of NW_028278176.1, from coordinate 82,485 downwards.
GAATTCTAGAAGTATTAATACGGAACCCTATAATTTTATACAAAATCTTAAACAAGAATTAACTAAAAATTTACACTGTAGTAGGACGAGAGGAGGGGAGGTGGTGAGGAAAGAAGAAGGAGAAACGAAAAACACTAATTTTTAGATAGTGAAATTTGAATCTTGATTGAAATGTAAATAAAGAATAGGCGTCTCTGACATTATTGGGTAGATTATTCCACAAGCGAGCAGCTACTACCGTGAAAGATTATAGGTTAATATTGAATTGTCCACGTGTAAATGCTACTTTAATGTGCGTCCATTGAACTCCTTGGTGTGTCACAGCAACATTTTGCAATGTGTTGTAGAACACAAATAAACAACAGGTTTTTTTGGCCAAGGAAAAAGGTCATGACCAAACGACTTAAGCTTCATATTTATACGCATTATTTTCTAACGGGTGTGCCTAATTTAAGATATAATTTATTCTTCGCTATATTGTATGGAAATTAAGCGCAAAACACTTAATTTGATTAATTGCAAACTTTTTTTTTTAGTATTGCTGGATCAACGGTTGATTCTTTTTTTCGCTTTAACCATTTGCATTTTCAAGATGATAGAATATTGTTTACCTCATAGAAATTCGGGATTCACAGGCAGACATTAGAAGTATTAATTTTTATTTTTATTTATTCAGAAAAAACAACAGTTGTTACATAAGAATATAAAATAAAAAATAGTACATACATCCAGTTAAAGTTTTCACAAATATAATGAGAGAACATGTTACACAGTAAAGAGAAAAATAATATATTATGTAAGACATGAGAAAAAAAAAGAGCTCGTAAGAATGTTAAGGGATGAGGAAATAGAGGAAGGAGTGAAGGAGAGGGATTTTCATAATATAGTTGACCAATTCAAAGTTTCGGTATCATAATAAAATAAACATATTTAAAGGAACATAAACTTATTTCACATTGAAAAATGTTTCATTTTACATGGTTTCAAAAAGTTTTTTTTAAAGTCACAAAATTTTGTGTAAAAAATATCTAAATGGGGACAAAGTAAATTTAATTTGGAGCAGCTACGATATATAAACGAGTTTGAACATAATTTTTTCTGGGCAATGAATTGCACAAAATTAAAAAAATGAACTTGTCGTGTTGACTCTACGGGACAATTGACTGAAATACGATCTAAGAGATATGGACTATCGATAAAGTATATTTGCAAAACAAAGTAAAAATACTATCTATGAACATATATGCCGTGTAATACACGTAAAATTATCGATATACTAAGCCACTTTCAGCAGTATCTGTCAAACGAACCGGGCGACTCACCAAGTTTTTTGAATTTTTGACGAAAATTTGCCAGAATGACTAAAAGAATCCGTAAGTACTAATTTGTCTTGTTTTAGTTATACATTTCGAGTTTTTATATTTACATGTTTTAAAAATATGATTTATTATTTCGTGGGATAATTACTTCTTGCTAGCAGCAAAGAAGACCTGCAATTCTTGGTAACAAAAGTCTACGAGGTATGCGAGAAAAGCGATTTACTTTTGAATGTTGATAAATCGAAAGTAATGACTTTTAAAAGGGATGAAAATATAACTAAATGTGAAATCAGTGTGAACAGAGATATTCTGAAGCAGGTAGAAGAATATGTGTATCTGGAAAGCATCTTTACTAGAGATGGAAAGACTGAGAAAGATATTGAAAGGAGGGTGAGTGCCGGTAACAGGTAAACGGTGCACTGAAATCTAATTTGGCAAACAATTTTTTATAGCAGGAGGCAAAACTAGCAGTTCACAGTGGAGTTCTAGGGCCAACTCTTATGTATGGAAGCGAAGAATGGTATTGAAAAAATAATTATGAAAGTGGGTTAAATGCTGTCGAAATGCGATCCTTCTGGCGAATGTGTAGTAAAACGATGTATGATGGGTGAACAATTGTCGATATCCGTGAACTGTGTAAGGCTGAGACATGCATTACCGACAGAATCAAAAAAGGGGTGCTGCGTTGGTCTGGACATGCAAAGCGAATGGACAGCAAAAGAACGGCCAAAAGGATCTACGATGCGAATGTTGATGGATGCAGAAAACGAGGAAGACCGAGAAAGAAATGACACGATCAAATCCATCAAATACTTGAAGATGGACATGTCAAGAGTAGGAATATTCGGCGTGCGTGCATGAGAAGATGTATGAATGTAGAGGAAGTGAGGTTTGTATGCAAAGATAGTGATATGGCGTTCTATCCTCTCTGCCAACCCCTACGGAGGAACGGCGTGATGGTTTGTTTGTTTGTATAATTACTACTACTAGGAAAATTGATAATTGTTATTATTATTTTTGATATTATTTCTAGCAGAGATGCTGGATTACAACACCCTCGAATCTCGTCGTCAATTTTTTCTTGGGAAACATGTCTGCAAGCTGATTTCCGGAAGTATATACAATCAGAATATACTGAAAGAGATCAGTTTGTATGTTCCCAATAATGAGGAAGTTCAGCGGTTTTAAAAAAAAAAAATATTTGTTAATAGACTGTTATACTAAGTCAATTTTTTTTTAAATAATTTTTATATGTCGTATTATCGGCGCTACGATTTTTCAAAGTTTTGTATTTCTGAAATAACTCCGCGTGTAACGTCAGAGGTTCATTTCCGCTTATTCTCATTCAGTTCTTCCTATTGGTCCAGAAGCGACAAGCAGACCGGAAATCTTCCATAGCTCTCAGATCATAGGTTGATTTACATGAACCAGTGACGTCATTTAAAGTAGTGCGTTTTTATCAAAATGTTTTTTATTATTTTTTCTGTACATTTTCAAGAAACTTTGTGTTACAATTTTATGCTCTAATTTTTACCCCGCGTAAGAAAACATTTTTTGTATCCAATTTCCCGTAGGGCTGAAGTTCCTCATTGTACTAGAGCGAGAACTCACGCACTGTTTTACGCACACGGTTCATCTCGGTTAAAATATATATGTCGACGTGGCAGATTTGTTTGGTCGCAAAGAGCGCGATCTCTGAACAGAAAATCAAAGTAGGCTTGCGGAAAACGTACGCAAGAAATATGATGTGTGCCTACAAAGCCGTACAAATGCAATTGAGAATCCACCCATCGATAGAACAATTCGCTTGCTGAATACAGCTTCTGCGGATAATATGGATCTGTTTTTCTGTACATATCGGCAGTTTAGCAGCTATCTGCTTTCTATTCATTAACTTCTAACTTATTTCTTCTTACTCAAATGAAAGACATAACCTCCACAATATATCGGCCTCCGTGGTGTAGTGGTCAAGACGCTTGATTCACGCACGGAAGGTTCCGGGTTCGATTCCCGGTGAGAACACAAAAATTAAAATGTGATTTTTCTCAAGCCTGGGTGCTCTGTGATGTAATTCACCACTGTAATCAGGCCTCATGGACTGTTGTGGTGCAAAAAAAATGTAAAATATTGCAACAAAAAAAAGTAAAATCACATACAAATAATAGAATCACTAGATCCTCAACAAATAGACAACTTAAACAAATACAAACTAGAACCTCTTTCGGACAAAGGGATTTTGAGTATTATTCAATTAAAATCTATAACCTACTTCCACTATCTATTAAAACAATTAGTAACGAGAAAATGTTTAAAAACGCTATAAAAAATGGATAGTGGAGCTAGGTAGAAGTAAAATGGATTGTCTCATTCGTCCATACCAATATTGAATCAACTGCTCCACAAGTGTATAGCTTATGCTAGGTTTTTGTTATTTTCTTTGTGTGTTTTGTAATATAAATAGTACAGTTGTACATAAATACTTTGTTTTTAAAACTGTCTGAATATTTGTTAATTATTTTCGTTTTTTTACGTAAGTCTTCTTTGTTTATTCTCCAATGTAATTTAAAAAAAGTATATTGTTAAGTGTCCTCGGCACGGGAAACCCCAGTGAGGTCACATCATTTTTATATTTAATTATAGTTTGTACGCAAAAAATATGAATAAATAAATAAAAATAAATAAATATTTACGGTCTGCAATACGCGATAGGTTACACAGCCCATTTTAAAGAAAACTTTTAGAGTATGTCATCTATTATGCTATGGAAACGATTTCCTTTCCGAGATTAGCCCGGAAGGCCGGAATTCATTTTCAAACGAATCAAGATAATGTATATATTTTTTAAATTTTTTGTTTTTTACAACATACATAAGAGTTAAAACAGAGTATTAAAAAAATGGCATAATTACATAGCAATGTAATACATATTAATTGTAAAAATAGTAAACAAAAAATCCCACACAGGCGTGGGTATACAAGAAATGTTAATGAATTTTTGCTCCTATAATAAATAATGGACATTAATATTTTTGTGTAACATAAAAAAGAGAAAATAAAATATTCTGTAAGAGATTATATGTTTTTTTTTTATAGGAAATAAAAAAATATAAAAGAAAACATAAAAATATTCCTTATTATTAAAGGGCAACAAAATATATCATAGAAAAAAAGAGATCATATCTTTAGTTTGAATTCAGGATGTGCGTGTTTTTTAAAAGAAGGAAAATTTTGAATGTTTGGGATCAATGAAATATTATCAGTAAAAAAAGAATTAAAAATTAAATTGCATTGATTAGACAAGATAAGAAACAATACATATGTAAGCATTTTAACACGAATCAATAAATAAACATATCATTGCTCTAAAGGAAACACACGCAACTTGAATAATATTAATACGAAAACAGCTTAGATGCATAATTTTATTATTTACAATAATAAAAATAAACCGTTTTTTGAAGACGTAAAAACATGTGTACTGAATGCATAACAAATATAAACAAAATTAGACGGAGAATATTTTTTTGCACCATAACAGGCCTCGAGGTCTAATGGCGTATTTTCACGAGTCGGGAATAATGATAAAAATATCTTATATCCATTATTTAGGGCGGATTTTTACGATTCTAATGATAACCAGCAATGTTTTTAAAGCAAGTTTTTATTTATAGTTTTCGGGTTTAAAAATGAGCACAAACAAAACGGCTCGCAGTTGACATCACGTCATTTTGACGTCACGCGTTATGACCGCCGACTGCGCTTCTGATAAACATTGCGTACAAGTTTGGGGCCAAAACGTCATACGTACCGTTTGTCCTTTGGGCGCGAAACGTCTCGTTTTCTGGTAATTCAAAATAAGGATATATAAAACGTTTGTAGAAAATTTACCGGACGTCGCACAAAAAAATAATACCGTCACTTTTGTATTTTTTTGCTTATTTAAAAGAAAAAAAACCGAAGCTTGCGAAAAATCATATTTAATTCAATGACTACTACTACTACTACTACCACTACTACCATCACGCCATTTCACCGTAGAGGTAGACAGAGAGAATGGACCGCCACACACGTCTATCCTGGCATACATTTCTAGCTTCTTCCACATTCATACATCTTGTCGTACATGCCCTTCGATTCCTGTCTGCTTTTGACATGACCAGACTTAAGATTTTGGTTTATCTGATCATGCCACGTCTTCCTTGGTCGTCCTCGTCTCACCATATGTACTTGTTTTACCATTCTTTCGTCGTCCATTTGTTCTACATGACTAATACTCATATGCAGAGACAAAACTTAAGTTGAGGAAAGTACATTCTGTTGTCTTCACCTTCGGGTTATTCTTTGCATATGATATTAGATTGTACTTTTTTCACGTTAAGTTTTGTCTCTGCACACGAGTATAAACCATCTCAGAGACCCTTTCTTAATCTTATCAATTATAATTGACTCAGATTTACACTCTGGCCTGATTTTGTCATACACAACCCTGTTATACATTGATTTCCCACACATTTGTCTAAGAGATCGCATTTCAACCAAGTTCACTTTGCTTTTATCCTTCCTCCACAAGTTCCATGTTTGACTTCAAACTTACTTGATAAGTGTTGGGACTAAAACTCCATTGTGCACTGCCAGTTTCGCTTCGATTGACATATTTTTACTAGCGAATGAACGGCGCACTTAGCACAGTAATTGCTATTTTAATGATTTACCCGAAAATTCCATTTTGCAGTCATATAATATTATTTTTCGTTGTTAGTTTATCGTGCGGATCACAGAAGACATTCATTTGTTTTTCCAGAAAAAATTCAGATGTCAGTTTTATTTGATTATGGAATGTGTGCATTGTTGCAATGCGGTAGGTACTGCCAGGCTGCTCAGGTTCCTACTTCTCAAGGAAAAGCCGACAACCAAAACATATAAATGGCAGTAAACATTCACGCGTAACCAATTTGCGTTCTTATGATTTACCCGAATATTTAATTTTGAGGGTCATTTTCAACGAGTTGTAAATAACTCACTATTAGAAAATGGGAATCGTGTTGGGGTAGAGTGAGATTCGAACCACGGAGATTTGATCTGTGAGTCCGAGACACTAGCCACAGGACCCGATTAATGATGATGATGAAGTCAATATTTATCAAGGGTGAATGTACCTTTATCATTGTTAATAATATCCCGTTTTTCTAGGAATATTTAAGTTGCTTACAATCTTGTCGGGTGTCATTAGATGAAACAAGTCATTAACTACAATCATTATAAATTCCCGATAAGAAAATTATTTAGGTAATGACAGAAAATCGCGGTCAAAAGACAGGTCAAAAGACGCTATATGTTCCAAATCTCATACTATATACGAAAAATATTTTAATTTCTTTTATTTCATTATTTCGTGTAATTCAATGTTACTTAAAGCAAAAAAAAAACCGAAGTAAGAAATAAAAATAAATTAAAAAGAAGAAAAATAAAAAAACATGTTTATTAGTATTTTTTTAAACATATATCGCAACTACTACTAGATAGGATACATAATAGATTCCTTTAACTTCTGGATCGTAAATCTCATACTTGTTTTGACTCGTACGAAGACTCTTATTCCTTTCATAGTTTGACTTCCCTTACAAAACGTAGAAGCATTTCTGATCCGTCTTTCCTCTTCAAAATTTCAAACAATTTTATAGATACTTATACCCATATGCAGAGACAAACCTTAAGGTGAGGTAAGTACATTCTATTGTCTTCACCTTCGGGTTATTCTCTGCATATGAGATTAGAATGTACTTTCCTCACCTTAAGTTTTGTCTCTGCAAACGGGTATTAGTCCATATCTCTTAGAGAGTATTTCAATAAACTGTGCCGTAAAGTCAACACGACAAGTTTTTTTTTTTATTCCATTGCCCAAGAAAATATATATTCAAAACTCATTTATTTATCGTAGCTGCTCCAAATTTCACTTACTTTGTCACCATTTGGATATTTTAAATACAACATTTTGTGACTTCAAAAAGAAATTTTTGAAACACCGTAAAATGAAACATTTTTCAGTGTGTAATATGTTTATATATTCCTTTCATTATTTTTATGTTATTATCATATTAAAATTTTGAATCAGTCAACTATATTATGAAAATTTCTCTCCTCCACTCCTTCACTTTATTTCCTCATCCCTTAACCTTACGTGCTCTTTTAATCTCTTGTCTTATATTTTTTATCTTTACTGTGTAACATGTTCTCTCGTTATATTTGTGATAAACTTTAACTGGATGTATGTACTATTTTTTATAGTTTATATAACATCTTTTGGTTTTTCTAAATTAATAAAAATAAAATAATTAAATGTAGAAAAGACCAAAAAATATTGAAATCTTCATAGCAATAAATTTAATTCAGTTAGATAATTTGAATGGTGCTATTTTTGTGAAAATCACGTTGCCCAATACATGTCTCAACACGTCTTGCAGGTACAGAGCGCATGGACGGTAAGAAATCTTACCCTAATTTATGTTAATTTTTTTATTGATTATGGAGTTTTTTTAAAATCATTTTCAGAAATAGTAGCTAGATTACATATCCTGCAGCAACAGAGCGCATGGGCGGTAAGAATTCTAGACCCCATTTACAAAATTTGGACATGAGATAATTCGATAGTTGACAGCATTTAGAAATGAAAGCCAGATTACCAACGTCTTACAGCTACAAAGCGAATGGACGAGTGGAATTCTAGCAATTTATTCGCGGTCTAGCGTTACCCTAACTTCGTTAGAACTACTACACATAATCAAACAGTTACTACATACCCGTTATAATAATCAATAAAATAAAAAACAAATCGCAACAAATCACAAGGCCCTGAGATACGATGTTCAATGAACTCGCACGCTATGTGTGAAACCAGTATTTTGTACAATAACCCTTTAGCGATCAAGGGAAACAACAATTTACAATTTCGCTTATATGGAAAAAAAAAACAAAGACGAATGTCCTTTTAACCAAACTGCATAGTTATTTGAATAACTGTAAACTAAAAATACATTTAACTTGAGTAAAAAATATTTTTTGCTATACTTTCCTAGTGGCACAAGCTTGTACCACAATGAAATTCTGACAACATTCCACTTCTTTTCCTCTTTTCCTATTTTCCACATCCGCTCCTAGGCTGAGCGTGTGGACACACCTAACGTCTCTAGAAGACCCTATCACGAAAGAAAGACCTGTGTGGGTTACGACGAAACCATGTCGTGGGTCTAACCGCCTTTGGTAAAAAGCAATACAGTGTAATTGCTCCAAAAATATTTAATGATTTATTGCCAAATATAAAAGACTCAAAATGTAAAACAAATTTTAAAATAAAAATAACTGCGCATATAAATAGTGTAGCGAGAGATTTTTTTGAAAAGTATATGTAAATTAATAAACGTAGTACTTTATATAATTGGTACACATATTATTTATATTTTTATGTATATCATTGCTTTATATTTGTTTTATTATATATTATACTTTATTATTTATGTTTAAGTAACACGTATTCTTGGCACATATATATACTTTATATTTGTATAATAATGATTTTTAATTTCTTACATTTGATTAGCTAGGCAGAAAAGACGATGACAATGATGAAGAAAATAATTACGAATTAAGAAAAGTCTAGGAACCGCATACGTGCATCGAACTGAAGGCGACTAAACTACTCTAAGGAGTAGTTTTACGTTTGATCAAAAGTTTATTTGTATACGTAGCTAAGTACGCAACTCCCGATTTAAATTCAACTATGCCGTGTTGTGTCGTTTTAAAGTGTACAAATACTGCTGGGGTCTTAAAGAAACAGGATGGGATCACATTTCATGTGTAAGTAGCAAATGCATTACCTAAAAATTTTATTATTTTTCCATCTGTCAGATTGTCAAAGAAAACAAAGGGTAGTCAAATTGTTTACGCTATTTTGCTCGCTAATGAAAATTGGACCTCTAATGAGAACTAATGAAAATTGGACCTCTCGGATTAAACAACGCCGTGGTGGACATTTGATCGACATAATCTTTAAAACATCAAATATTATTTAACATGACATAAAAATATCCGTTTTATGTAGGATAAAATTTGTTTTATTTTTTTAATTAAAAGTTCATTGATCAAATTACTCTTATTAAATGACCTTTTACTTATCTACTCTGTTGTGTCAATCAATGTTTCCGAGTAAACAAAAAATTTTAGAAAAATTAACAAATTGCTTTTTATAAATATATTTATATTACATTTTTTTTATATGATTATATTTTTTGTGATCTGGCAACATTACGCGGCGACTTCACGAATGCGCGCGGCGAAAGTGGGGGGATTTTCGGACACAGTCCGATGTATTCAAATATGATTCTACGCTCCTTCTGGGCTATTATTAATTATATGAAAATAACATATGAACGCTATATAAGGTACCTTCTGACTGATATCTTTTACAGGATAAAAATTGATATTTTTACTGAAAAAAAAATAAGTAAAAAATTAGGCTTAGAAATTCAGGGTTATATTTTAATCATATCTTTAAATTTTCAATATGAACCTGAATATAAGTAGAGCATACATTTTACAATATAAAATGAGAAAAATAAATAGAACAGAACACAGAGATTTTTGTGTCCTTAGAATAGTTTCAGATTTAGTGTTGTGATCAATAAAACTGATCTTTCTACTTTCAATAAGAATCAACACTATAAATTAAAATAAATTATCTTCTTCTTCTTCTTGAGCCTTGGTCTCTCCACTGCTGTATAAAGGCATCTTCTAATTCCATTGCGTTCTATCCCCCGCTTTTTCATCCATGTTCAACCGGCTACCGAGGCAATGTCGTCGTACCATATTTTTGTGGCCTTCCAACACCTCTTTCGTTTGCCCCTGGTCTCCACATTATTATTCTAGGCATCCACCGGTCATCATTTTGTCTCTCCAAGTGTCGTGCCCGCTGCCATTTTAATTTTGCCGTACGATCCATGATATCCATTATAAACTACGTATTATAAAGAAAATAATTATAAACATAAATTAATAAAGCCAATTTTTGCGTCTTAAAACCCGTTGCGCGATATTGCCCGCTCCCAAACGCTGCGAAAAAAATACCGTTAAAGATATTAACCCAAAATTGCGTTATCTTTTGTTTGAACATACATTAAAATAATGTGTAACATGTGCAGACAGTTATTTGAAGCGTGCGCGTCGCGATACTAACAGCTCCTTAAAATAATTCACGAATTTAATAAAAAATAGTTTTGATGTTGCATAAAAACATTAAGTTAATCGTGGAAAGGGGTTGAGATGTAATACTGAAAAATCATCCAGGTTTTTAAACAGGTTTATCCAAGAACAGTAATATGAAATGAGCGTGTTTATTTGAAAGGAATCAATATGAAAGCTAATGTCCTTGAAGAGCGTCGTCTAATCAAAGAAATAAAAAACAACCCAACTTTGCAGGCGATCAATTAACGTTTTTTTTACGCATCCTAAAATGGGGTGTATAAAATTTGTGATTTTCGCAGCATATTTGATCGCGTGTTTGAAAAATGCTTCCGCGAGTTTCGAAGTCGTAAACAAAAATAATGTATCTTCGTCTTCAAGTGGTTCTTCCGTTGAAGGTGCTGATGATGGACAGGCAAATAACAGACATAAGAGACTACTCTTCACTCACATTTCTGCGCAGATCTTCGAAATGATGAGGATGAGTCCAGCGGTTAATTATCATCCAATTGGAGCTGATTTGTTCGACGCTTTGAGGGACAATTATCCTCTTCCGCCAGGTTAGTCCAATTTTTAAAAACTGTTCTTAAATATACAAAATTCGCTGCATTTGTTCATACAAGAATTCCACTTTGTCTAAAAAATTACTAACAATATGGTCCTGTTCAAATCATTTCAATAAATTTGTATCCTGTTTTTTTATTTTATTCAAATAAACGGAACTTTGTGCCTTTTAGAAGTAAGGATAAAAATACATTTTATAAAATATACATAAATACAAGCAAGTAGAGTTCAGTTATTATATAATTACGTATATTTAAATACAAATTATAAATTAAAAATACATGGTACACTTTTACTTATTTATTTGACCAATTATCGCTTTCACCCTGGTATTGGGCATCTTCAGACTGGTAAATATTATGAAATATAAGTAATTATATAATTAAAATGGAATTACATAAAGAATTGTCAACAAATAAACAGAATAGAGTTCATTATTTATATTAAAAAACACGTTTAAAAATAAAGTTGAAATAACAGTAAACCAACAATTCATAAATATAAATATAATTGAGAAAATAAAATGTTTTACGAAAAAGTTTTACTTAAATTTAAAGTCAATTTGAAATCAATATTCACAGAATCACTCTGTTAAGCATATAAAGGTGCGTATTACAAAATAGTACAAAAATTACGTTATAAGTTACCCATAATCATAATTATATTTTTTATAAAATTTATATTTGAAGCACTAATTTTGCAGTTATTCATTTTAAATAAAAACAACTTTGTTATTAAGGACTTATTTTTACTACTGACCGGTTTCAAAGCTAGACAAGCTTCTTTATAAAGATATAATCAACTAGGTACAATTAACAAGGGAAATGATTTAAAACCAGACTGTAGTAAAAATAAAAAATGAATGGTTAAAAACAAAGCTGTTTTATAATTATGTAATAATAACAGCCTCGTGGTCTAGTGGTAAGCGCATTTGTCTACCATGCAAGAGGTCTCGGGTTCGATTCCCGACATGGTTGACATTAGTTAAATTTTAAAATAAAATGCTCTTTTTTCAGAATGCGGTTTTGAAATTTAACATACTTTTAAAAAATACAATTTATAACATTTCTTGATTCAAATTTTATATTTTTGCCAAGATCTTTCTTGTACCATTTTTAATATAATAACGAGTTTTAAAAAAATATTTTTTATACTTACGCACCCACACACACGCACCCTCTCCCTCATTCATTCCCGCACGCACATGTACCCTCTCCCTCATTCATTCAGGCATACACACATTCACATACACATGAATACAAACGTCACACACATACAATTACGCAAACTCTTTTCTTATATATTATGTGTCATTAGATTTACAGTGGATTTTTTTAATTGGCTCTAGTATTGTTAATATATTTCTACTTATTTTGTTAATGTAATAGCTTTAAAAATCCCAAATAAAATAAATAAATATTTATAATTTTTTTTTTAAAGGTTTTTTTACACAGGAATATTTCATGCACTGGCACCTGAAACGTAAGACTGATGTTTTTACCTTCATGTAACACAAATGATGAAGATAAGCCGCGATTTGTATACTAATGCAGTGCAAACGATACAAAAATAAAAATTATAAATATTACATTATTTTATTAATTTACACGCCCTACGGGCTTTTACATATATTATAAATTACATTCAAGTGCAGCTATGAAACATAAGTATGCAGATTTAGTTAAAATTAAAGATAACATAAGAAAAGCTAAAAGATACAATAATAATTAAAAATAAGGAAATGTACCAACATAGGTAATGGGTACATAAAAAATATTTAATAAATTTACATATGAAAACATACACACATACATATACATACATATAAGTTTATACATTATTATAGAGATACATGAGAAAAAAAAATAGTAAATAAAGAACAATATTAAGAAATTTTATACAAATTAATTTATAACCTTTTGAATACTTAACCTATATTTATATAAAGACAGACGAAATATATCAACTTCACCATACTCGTTACCTAGCCGGTGTAGTCTAGGTATTGGTGAATTGTAACAATAATTGTGACTGCCAGGAGATTAAAAAAATAACGTTAGCTGCCGAGTATTTCGAACAGGTACTTTTAAGCTGATAACACTAGTGACGTCCAATACGCCATTTGCTATTTTATATAAATTTAATAAATCATTTATGATTCTTCTTTTACAAAGAGGTGACATATTTAGTGTACATAATAAATTATCGTAATCAATATTTTCAGTGGGTATATTAAGTTTGTAATTGTTGAATCTAAGGGATTTACGTTGTACTCTTTCTAACTTTAAAATATGAACATTGTAATAAGGTGACCAAATTGTTGAATTGAATTCTAAATTACTTCTAACTAAGGCAGTAAATAGCACTTTGAGGGTAGTGATGGAATTAAAATCCTTTACAGTTCGCTGCAAATATCCAAGACATTTCATCGCCTTATTAGTGATGGTATCAATGTGAGGAATAAATGTCAATTTTTCGTCAAAAACTATCCCCAAATCCTTTATTTGTGTAACTCTTCCCAGATTGATAATATTAAAATAAAAAATCTTTTAAATAATATGTCCCACTGAGATGTCTTTAGACTTAGTGGGTAACAAATAGTAATATGTATTTAAAAATATTAAATAGACGCTGTTCTGCAGCACTAAAACGGAAATAACTATTTTTTTAACGGACTATCAAACAAATACAGATTTTTATAAAATAAATTTTATGTGTCGTATTATGTCACTACTGTGTTCTAAAGTTTTGTAATTCTTTAATTACTCCGCGCGTGACGTCACTAGTTTTCTTCTTAGAAATGCCATTTTCTCTGTGCTATTAACGTGTCTAAAATATAATTCACCATTGCAGATTCATGAATATTTTTTACAATACAGTGAATATTTAAAGTATTTTTCTTCTTTATTCTAGGTGTTTTCGAGCCCAGCAAGGAGTACGATTTTGTCATTGTGGGTGCTGGGCCAGCCGGCTGCGTCCTGGCCAACAGACTCTCTGAAGACGGAAGATGGAGTGTCCTGCTGCTGGAGGCAGGCGGACCAGAGTCTCTACTGACAGACGTCCCCCTCCTGGCTGCCTACTTCCAGAGCACGGACTACAACTGGGGGTATAAGATGGAGAAAGAACCGGGAATATGTTTGGGTAAGTAATGCCAACATGTTAGCCGCAGGAGGCGAATTTAGACGATGAGAATGGAGCCAAGTATGGAATCGAAAAACAATGATGAAAGTAGGCTGAATGCTGTCGAAATGCGATCTCTCAGGCGAATGTGTGTTGAAACTATGCACGGTAGGTGCACAAATGTCGAGATCTGTGAAGGTCGAAATCAAGGAAGGAGTTCTGCTTTGGTTTTGACATGTAGAGCGAATGGATTGCGAAAGAACGGCAAAAAAATATTTACGATGCGAATGTTGAATGCAGCAAACAAGGAAGACCAAAAAAGACATTAAATGACCAAATCCAACAAATAACTGAAAACGGATATGTCAAAAGTCGGAAAAATCCACGCGCGTGCTAGAGAAGATGCATGAATGTAGAGGAAGCGAAGCATGTATCCAAAGATATGGCGCACTGACTTCTCTGCCTACCCCTGCGGAGAAACGGTGGATGGCTTGTTGTTTGTTTGCCAAATGAGCAAGACAAGTAATTTTTAGAAGGCGCTTTAAACTGTAAAAACTTGCGAAAGCTTGAAAGTACTCCCTCCACATACCCGAAACCTTTTTTAAACCGTAGGTCTTCCTATCGGTTTCACTCATACAAAAAAGCAATGTTTTTTTTCCAATAAACAAGTTAATATTTTTAATTTTCAATTTCACATATCGCGATTTTAATTGAACTTTACTCTACTACTTTCACTGTCCTTTTAATGTAAGTTTGGCAAATTATATGGATGACATTTGTCGAATACTGTCATTCATCCTAATGATCATATTGCAAACACGAATGGTAGTCAAAACTGTAATTACTTGTATGACAAATGATAAAAGCCTGAATCTATTATAGTAACTTTTTAAATTTAATAACATCAGATTAGTTTGTTTTTTTTTTTTAAGTTTTATTCTTTTAAACAAATAAGTAACATACATAATTGTATTTTTGTTCCCGCAAAGCCGAAGCTTGTCTGCGGGTTAGATCACATTTTTTTAAAAAATTTATAAGGAAGTACATAGTTTAATAATAATTGAAGAATAAAATATATTTATACACTTAAGTTTCACTTGCTGTTTAATAATTTTTTGACTATTTTTTTAAAATGAAATTAGGTTTTTTTCTTCACGAATTTTAGCTGGTATTAAATTGTACAGTTTTGGTACTACACTACACATTGTTCTGTCACCATAGTAGTTTTTCTGTCGTGGTACCATCAGCTGCTGTGCCGATACTTGTCGGGTCATGATCTGGTGGTTTATTTTGGTTTTAAAATTGCAATCGAGGAAATGATCTGTCATTATCTTATACTGACACTGTTTGTTAATTGGCAAAACGTTAACAAAATCAAATAATATTTTTAGCATTACTTTAAAAGCTCTGCTTGCGAAAGCTTACGTAATTTGCATTATTGAATCGCTTTTTGGTAGGTATCAGTGATATTCCCATGATTATTCAGTTTTCAAACTCAGAAGTAATTGCCGTTATTTTTATCGTTTTAATAAAAACGTGGATTAAACTATTATTTTTAATTACATGATTTTAAGTGAAACCAAGCAGCCACTTTATCCCGAGCAAAAAAATTGATTTCGCTCGTATAGATTCCATTTATATTTTGGTTCAGGAATGGAAAACCAACAGTGCAATTGGCCAAGGGGAAAAGCAGTCGGTGGCAGTTCGGTGATCAATTACATGATTTATACCAGAGGACACAGGCTGGACTGGGATAGGATAGCTGCTGCAGGGAACCCGGGATGGTGAGAGAAACAATATCGGACTTAATTATTACTAAAATACAGGTACGTAAATTCAGAGCGGTGTATCCTAACTTACGTTTACGATTTCAGGTCTTATGATGAAGTTCTGCCATATTACTTAAAATCTGAGAGAGCTAAGAACTTGGGTGGATTGGAATTTACAAATAATCACAACAGAGATGGGCTAATGGCAGTTGAACACCCACCATTCAGGTATTTTTTTTTCATTTTATTTGCTTGATTTTAAACCAATCGACAGGTTGATTCAATTTACCCATATGGATTATTAAACTAGTTTTTCAAAATTAATTCATAATATCAATGTTGTTTAGTAGATATTTCTTGATAAAACTCCCGAATTAATGATTTTTATAAAAATATCAATAAAATTCTTAAAGTCCTTAGAATAAGGCTTGATTAGAATGACAGTTGTCAGCTAAAGTGGCGACATAACTTTGTAGTAACGTCTAAGGAGTGATTTATATTGAAACATAAAAAATCAATCGTACCTGGCATGTTAATTTTTTTTTATAAAATGCTTGACATGTAAATCGACATAAATATATAAAATCAGCTTTAAAACTAAAAAAAACTAAAATAAACCTAATAATAAACGACGTTCTTAAAAGGTTACATCATTTTGCAAAAATGTTAGAGATGAGATAAATTGATCAAATAAAAGATAATTCTTTTTTTTTGTTCATGAAAAAAGTGTTTAATTACTTATTTTATTTAGTTATTGTTTTAAACACACTCTAATAGGCTTGTTTTTGCGTTTTTATATCAATTTTTGGAAACACAGTCTCATGTTTGCATGAAAAAACTGATAAAATAGAGTTGATCGGTACACGATCAGTGATCAGTAATTTCCCATCACTAGTGACATGCATTTGGCAGCTGTCATTTTAATCGAGCTATATTTTAAGATCTATAGGTTAAGTTTTACTTTGTTAAATTTGACCAACGAGCCCTTTCGCCTAGGCAGGCAACTTCGTGGTTGATAGGCATTTATCTAGCTAGATAGGGAATAAATAAAACATAGAAAATATGTTCAAAATCATATTTAACTTTAAACAACAAACATGTACAAAAATGAAGCCATTTTTCCAGAGAGAAGAAATTTTCTTGTCGGTTAGTTTCATCTTACAAAAAGTGAGCTAATGATTCCTTTTTTGTAGAACTGTCTGTGCTGTAAGACCACATCAACCGAGCTGTCTTTGGTTAGTTCGTTGTTGAGTCTAAGCAGTCTTGGTCTTGGTGGAAATAAGTCAGCATTGGATCTTTAGTTTCCCACAGCAAATAAAGTGTTAGTGCAATTTGAAACGTTGATGCTAATTTGAGAAAGAATATCTTGAGCATCCATCGATTTGAATATAATTTTTTGTTAGACCATAAATGAAGCTTAAGTAAAAACTACACTTTGCACCCTAAACTGTATTTTATTTAAGTCATAAAATGTAGATCTAACATGAAATTCGTTTATTACAGAACTAAGTTAGTTGATGAGTTTCTGCAGGGCGCAGTAGACCTGGGATACAAATTAGGTGATTACAATGACGGAGAAACTAACAGCTTTTCGAGGATACAAAGCCAAATGCAGAATGGTCGGAGACACAGTGCAGCGAGAGCCTTTCTACACCCTTTTAAATATCGACCCAATTTGCACATACTGCCGTTTAGCAGGGTCACCAAAATACATATCAATAAAACAACTAAAACCGCAACCTCGGTACAGTACGTCAGAAATAGAATACGGCACAAAGTCAAAGCTAGAAAAGAGATTATTATATCAGCAGGAGCTTTGTCTTCCCCGCAATTGTTAATGCTTTCTGGAGTAGGACCCAAACAAGAATTGGAAGAGCTGGGAATCCCGCTTGTCGAAGATTTACAAGTAGGAAAGAACATGTATGACCACGTCAGTTTCGTGGGCCTCATATTTACTACTAACTGCTCTAGGTGCTCTATTGTAGAAACTACCGTGCTAAATTCACCCAACGTCGTAAACTGGCTCAAATTCGGCAATGGACCGTTCAGTCTTCCTGGCGTTGTTGAAGGACTCGGATACATCAAGACAAATGTTTCCGAAGAAACAGAAAATTATCCGGATATGGAGCTAATATTTATACCAAGTGGAATAACTGGTGATGCATCGGGCGCCGTTCATAAAGGAATGAAAATAGACGAAGGATTCTACCAATATGTTTACAGAGATATCACGGAGAAACCAACTTGGAGCATTTTCCCAATGATCTTGCATCCAAAATCAAAAGGGTATTTAAAACTCAAAGACAAAAACCCTTTCCACTGGCCCAAATTTTATTATAATTACTTCTCGGATAAACGGGACTTAGATACCTTCGTTGAAGCGATAAAATTCGTCATCAAGTTATCAGAAACAAAAGGGTTTCAAAAATATAATAGCAAATTGCATAAAAAACATTTTCCAACGTGCACACAGCATAAATTTGGTACGGACGAATACTGGGCTTGCGCAGTGAGAACTTTGTCTGCTACGCTGCATCATCAAGTAGGAACTTGCAAAATGGGTCCAAAAACAGATCCTGAAGCCGTTGTGGATAACGAGTTGAGGGTGCACGGAATAAAAAGATTGAGAGTTGCAGATACGAGCATAATTCCGAAATCAATTACAGCTCATACGAACGCACCCTCCATAATGATTGGAGAGAAATTGGCAGATATGCTGAAAAAAAGTTGGCAACGTTCTGAATACTAATAAAGTAATAATTAATGTACAAATTAACTCATGTTTTATACCAACATAACAAAGTATCTATTACAAAAAGAGATCCGTGCAATGCAATCAATTCAGTATGTCCACAGGCTACACGTTTTTTTTTCTCATGTATTTTCTCCAATGATCACTTATACGCAATACCAGTATTTAGAAGGCAATTATTAATTTCATTTTATGAGTTCCGAAAGTCATAGTAATAAAGGATAAAAAGAGCGTAGGATGTTTCTGAAATATGTGCCTTATTTCCAAACAAGAGTAACGAAACCGGTGAGCATTGAAATTTTTGAAGGCTAAATATGAATTAAAAATTATGAAAAATGAAATCTGCGTTTACCTTTTACCCATTTATTATTTATTTTTAAACCAATCATTTTTACTGTTAGACTTACTTATTTACTTCCTTAAGAATTTTATCGTATCTGTTAAGAAAGTAAACTGCGGCATTTTAATTTATTTTTTGCTTTTTAGAATAAATTTTACAAAAACAAAATGCACTATCACATAAAAAATCCACAAAGGTATGGATAGTGTGTGATAGATATCGTCAGATATCTTTAAAAAAACATTTTTCAAAAAATGCTTATATTAAAACAACATAAAGGCGGCCTCCGTGATGTAATGGCTAAGACACTTGACTCACGAACGGCAGATTTTGGGTTCGATTCCCGGTGAGAACACAATGAGGTCTGTTGGTGCGGGCCTTCTAGACTGTTGGGGTGCAAAAAAAACGTTAGTTAGTAAAAAAAAAATCTGTTTATTTATTTATATATACGCCCAATGGTCATTTTAAAGGACATAATTATACATAAAAAATATTGTAAAGGAAAGTAGAAAGACACAATGGTATAAAGTAGACTTGGTGGGAGTGGAAGCGGGACACGGATATTTATAATTGAATTTGATTCAGTGATCGTTTGAAAAAAGACAACTTGTTATCAAAGAAATCAAGACTGGTATGTTGGCAGACCGAAAAATTATGGGCACAGGAGAATGAAAACCATAGTTAGTTCTATGGCTATCGGTATGAAAGAGTAAGTTTAGCCTGAGGTTTCTAGTTGGGATTTAATTTTATTAAGCTCAGTAGTTCAGACGCATCAAAGAGTGAGTTGAGAATTTTAAGTAGGACTAGAAGGTCGGATTTATTTCGACGTTCTTAAGAGATATTTACATATAGATATCTACATATTTTCAAAATAAACCAAGGATTATATTAATTACTGAAAAAACGGTTACCTGTCTACGAACATTTGGACGAACTCAAAATATTAAGGAGAATAATTCGTCGGGTTTCTGGCACAAGTTGGTAATTAGCATTAAAGTAGTTGAGAGATATTGCACTTAAAATTTAAAAGCTCATCACAAATTTATAATTTAAATAAAACTATAAATTGAACAGTATAAAATGTATGATTTATTGTTTCAGCATTTACTTTGTGGAAAAACATTTTGAATTTATTTAAAATAAAATTTACACCTGAGGATGGGTAATACTGATTACCCGAAACTAGTCGTGTTTTAATGTATTAAACTCTTGTGTGGTAAATTTACTAAGTGTTTTATTTTAAATAAATTCAAGTATAAAATATTATTTTTTGTTTTTATAAAAAACGAAATATTTATATTTAATTTTGAAGCAAAGATGATGACAGTTATGAAGAAACCTCTGTGTTCATTTACCAATTTGCGCCAGAAACCCGATTAATTTTAGTATATATATTGAATTAATGACTGTAAAATATTTTTTTTCTCGTCCACAGTTGAAAATACTACCAATTTATATACGGCACATACGCAATATTAAAAAATCATACAGGATTAACTGTCATGAGGGTGCTTGTTCAATAAAGTTCTCCAAAATTCTCTGGAAAAAGTAAAAAAAAAAATCTTAAGGTAGGTATATAAAATTTAAACTTAAAATCAGTCGAGAATTTTTAAATTACGATTTTTTACTGAACACATTAAATTTGTTAAAACTTAACGATAGAAGAAATATTATAGACCTTTTAAATTTAGTCAAAATTGAAAATTTCATATGGGATTGCCCTGACCTGTTATATCTCATCAACTTCAGGGTGCCTGGAAGAATGACTAGACGGGTGCCACCATTCTGTAGCAACAATTCACGGACAGTGTATACTTGTAATGCCGTATTGAACAGACTTCATGAAATCGGCAATAGTTATTCCCACGTATCTGATATATTTAGTGTAGGGTATTGTTCCTTTAGAACAAACCTTTTGAACTTTTTCAAAGATGGTGAATGGTAATTATATTTATTTATTCATGCATTTCATATACAATTTTTGTTCACTTTGCCTAGCTGTGCACAGTACTTATGATTTTCTTGTTGTTTTACTGTGTAATGTTTTATTATTTAAACTTTCTACTGAATATGCTGTATATTTTTTAGGTTATTTTTTTTAATATAAGTCTTGTATAATTTTTGGTGTGATTTTTTTTTTTTAGATCTTGTTTTTAATATTCATGTTTTTGAAAAAAAAAATATTAAGCCAAATATGTTAATATTATAAATATTTGTAAAAGGCAGATTTGCCGTTTATGTTAATAAAATAAAATAAAATATAAATAAATAAATAAATAAATAAAATACTAAGTTGTTCCAAAAAAGATATCAAAACAAACTACACACCGTTAGAAAGCTCATACTTAAGATATGTTTTTAAACAATCAGAAGTCTTCCATCACTTTCAGTTTTTTTTAAATGCAACGCGAAGTTGAGCTTCAAATGTTTTTGAAACTATTTTTTCATGTTTGAGGGTCCATAACTGTGTTTCAACCAATACCATGAAACAAATATCAATTTTAAAAGGACCTATCAACTATTAAGATTTTTTTTTTAAATATAAAAAAATCAGATCTGCCCATAAAAAATAAGTGATAGGAGCTAAAGGTATGAAAGTTACGAAATTCCAAATTTAAAAATAAAAAAAAATCATATAAAAAAAATCTTGGGGCCTAGGTCAAATCTTTGGGGCTGAGTAGGTAGCAAATGACCCCACCTACTCCCCATTTTCGTAAGTTCAACGTTCTGCCGAACACCCTGTATAAACAAGTACTGTAAAGGTATTCAGCCGAGAAACAAACCACTGTCGCGGCATTAGCGACATCTGTTGTCAATACGGGAAACTCGTGATAAAGGCGTGTGAAAAAATATGCAAATGTAAAAAAATATTAAAGCAAACGCTTTACAAACGTAAAGAGTGAAAAAGATGTCGGTGTCTCGGTGTCTGCATCCAGGCGGATTAAGTATACAGTTCTGCGTCTGAAATAGAACCAGAAACCTGGAAGAGTGATTTCGACTCGATGGCTACTCTCAGGTAAAAACCATGAAGAAGGAAATCGCGTGTGGGTGAGTCGGCGTCATAGTTTAACAGTTGGCGTACTCGCCTACCATGCTATAAGTCCCGGGTTCGATTCCCATTCACGAGTACATGGGAGCCGCGAGTCCACGAAGGAGCACGAGTTTACTAGCTGCTTCCTTCTTCCCACCGCTTTTTTTCAACTATTCATCTCACAACGTCAAACATTTTCATAAATAGTAATCAGTGCGTGTTAGTGTTAGCTACTAAAAGCACGTGTCGTATCAGCGCGTCGGTTTTATATGTTCGTCCAACTACTATAGTGAAGGTGTACAATCGGATTTACATATTAGTTTAATTGGTGTTCTGACAAAGAGACGGTACGTCTCAAAACCAGTAGACCTAGATTAGTCGATAAATGGTTATATACAATCATTTATTAACATTTCACAATGTTTGACCACAAAGTTAATTCATATGCTTTGAATATGACTAATATTTAGAATTTACGTTTATAAATTATTAATACATTTATTTATTTATTTTGTTTATTAAGAAAAACAACAGCAATACAAAGAAATATACACAACATAATAAAAAAAACATAAAATAAAGCCAAATCAGTTTTTCACATAAATACAATTATAAAAATCCAGTTCAGTTAAATATAATTTATAGAAGTGCATGTGTGCGAGTTTTTTTTTGTGTGTGAGGATGCGTGTGTAAAAAAGTGGAGTGTGGTTTTGGTAGGTATGTGAATATGTGTGTGATTGTATATGGGTGTGAGGGTAGGTTTAAGGACAGGGTAAGTGTGTATTTGATATGAGTGAATAGAAACAATTTAAAATTATAATGTAAAAGTTTAAATATTTTTTTTTTTATAACGAAACATAATTTTTTTCAAATAATAGTTTTTTAATTTTGGTTTTAAAAGTGAGTTTACTGTAATTAAATATGTCTATGTTATTGAAAAATAAATTATAATTACGCGTCAAGCGAATCAGGGGAGAGTTCTGAGCATAGTTGGTGCGAACTGTGGGTACATGGAAAAGAGATAGATTCGTGTGACGGGTGCGGTATACATAATAAAGAAACTTATAATATAAGAAATCAAACACTGATTTTATATTATAAATTTATAAATATGGAGTTCTACAAAATAAACACCAAATCAATCAATAATATAGAAACTGCCTACCTTCTAATCACTTTTGTAATAAAAACATATCAAATTTTCATTCACGGTATTCTAAATAGACATAAAAAGTACATGTTTTTTGTAAAATTCTAAACATATCTACATTTACACATCTAGTAAATGTTATCACTGTAACTCTCCAATAAAATAAACTAACTCTTGTGCTTGGAGAGTGACTTGCACTGTTTTAGTTGCTTATTTATAAGAGTTTATATAATTTTAAATACGATTACATGAGAAAGAAAAATAAAAACATAGGATATATAAAAAAAAAACATAAAACATTAATACATTCATACTAATTAAAATTTAATGTTGTTTTTACACGAGTTCAAAAAATTTCTTTAGATTAACTTTAAATTTATTTATTGATATATTATTTTTAATAGTTTTTAGTTCATTGGGAAGATTATTATTTTTTTTTACACCTTTGAAGACAAAGCTATTTTGACCATGACTTGTATGGAATTTAGGAATTTTAATATTATGTTGGTATCTGAGTGACTTATTTATCTCAAATTCTTTTATTTTTTATATATTTGTAAAATGGAATTTATTTTATAAAGAGTGTCTACAGTATGAACCTTAAATATATTTTATATAGACTTTCCGTATAAAAATTTGAAGCTCTAACTTTGTAGTTATTCATTATTATAAAATAAATATAAAACAACCACGGTTTATTTTCGTTTTTCTACCGACCAGTTTCAAAGTTACACAAACTTCATTATCTTAAAAAGAACAACATGACAAAAAGACTTGACTTATTACCTCCATATGTAATATTGATGTTTTTTGTTGATATTTCTTGATAAAACTCCATAGTTATGATAAAATTATAAGTAAACTTATCAATGAAACTTCTTGGTTTAGTTTTACTTTTTATTATTTTGACCAACGAGACCAGTCTTGAGGATGCCTACTTAGGCGAAAGCGCTCGTTGGTCAAAATAATAAAAAGTAAAACTAAACCAAGAAGTTTCATTGATAAGTTTATTTATAATTTTATCATAATCATTAGCTCCATATGTATCGATGTAATATTTAGTAATCACTGTTAAAATAAAATAGGATAGAATTCATTAGTTAATTATACCTTTATAAAGAAGCTTATGAAACCGTTCGGTAGAAAAATAAAAAATAAGGGTTAAAAACAAAGTTGTTTTCTATTTTTTATTACAAGCTAGAATTTTTACAAAACGACATATACCGAAACGACTATGATCAGTATGAGCAAGAAGACATATTGGCACGCTGAAATAAATTTTTATAAAGACTAAAATCTTAAAAAATAAAATATTTAACAAAATCAAATTGTTGCTTACTTCTGCAGGGGAGAAACGAGGAGGGGGAAGGGGGAGGGGGGAGTCTGATACACCATCAACCGCGCGACCGCGCCCCCCTCGCTTCTCCCCTGCAGAAGTTAGCAACCATTTGTTTTTTTTTAATATTTTTTTTTTTTTAATTAATATGTCTTCTTGCCCATACTGATCATCCTGGTTTCGGACGTGACAGGGTTTAAAGAACATCCTGTATAATAAATATGAATAATATGCAGAAAAATATTTTATCAAGTTCCTTTTTAAATTGTTTTTTTTTTAAATGTGGGGGTCTTGGAAACAAAAAAAATATATCTGCATTAGTTCTGAGTCAGCCAATATACTTAAATGGAATATGACGCCTCATTGGCTAGAAGGTAAATTAAAACTGATGGATTTTATCAAATCGTCGAAAAGTCGAAAAAATGTTTATTATGATGAGTATTATTATTAAGTATTATTATTAAATGAGAAACTAAATAAAGTATTTATTATCTTGTACAATTTGGAGAGATTGTGCATAAATCAAAATTAATGACACAGGAATTTATTTTAAGATCGATTAAAATACAACAGATAAGACAATGTATAAAATATTGTTCAATAATAAAATACACACGTTATTACAATATTAAAAAAAAAAATGAAAAAACGTAAAGCATTAAAACATATTTTTCCCGATAAACTATACCAGATAAAGAATCTTGTGTAGCTTTAAAACCGGTCGGTAGAAAAGAAAAATACGTGGTTAAAAACAAAGTTCTTTTATATTTATATTTATTTAAATAATACATCAATAAATAAATTTAAAGTTAATCTAAAGAATTTTTTTTAACACGTGTAAAAACAACATTCAATTTTAATTAGTATAAATGAATGATTGTTTTATGTTTTTTCTTTATATATCCTACGTTTTTATTTTTCTTTCTCATGTACTCGTATTTAAAATTATATAAACTCTTGTAAATAAACAGCTAAAACGGTGTAAGTCACTCTCCAAGCACAAGAGTTAGTTTCTTTTATTGGAGAGTTACAGTGATAACATTTACTAGATGTGTTAAAGTAGATATGTTTAGAATTTTACAAAAATATGTACTTTTTATGAAAATTATTAATAAAAAAAAATAAAAAAAATATTTAATGTATAATTAACAAACGGCATTAGCATAAATGGACAAATTATGAACAATATCCGATACGCGGATGATACTGTCCTTCTAGCAGATAGTATGGAAAGCCTGCAACTATTATTGGACAAAGTTTACACGGCAAGTTTGAATAAAGGGCTAGAGATGAATATTTCCAAGACTAAAAGTATGGTTATTCGGAAAAAGCCACAAACTTTCCCAATGACTTTAAAACTTGGAGCGCAGTTTATTGAGCAAGTTCATCAATATAAATATTTAGGATGCTGGCTGAATGATAAATGGGATCACTCGCAAGAGATCAAAGTCAGAATAGAGGTGGCGCGAGACTGCTTTTTCAGGATGCGTGACCTTCTTTGCAGTAGAGACTTTAATTTAGACCTCCGAATGCGCATTACTCGATGTTACGTCTTCTCGGTACTTTTTTACGGCGTCGAAACGTGGACACTCACCCAAAACACTTCAAAAAAGATCGAAGCCTTTGAAATGTGGTGCTACAGGAGGATATTGAAAATCTCCTGGGTGGATAGAGTCCGAAACGATGATGTTCTCCGACGGATGGAAAAAGATAAAGAGGTACTGAAGACTATAAAGAAAAGAAAACTTGAGTACTTTGGGCATGTGATGAGAGGCGAAAAATATAAAATTTTACAAGTCATTCTACAGGGAAAGATTGAAGGGAGGCGCAGTGCAGGTAGAAGGCGCATCTCTTGGCTTAAAAACTTGCGCGACTGGTTCCATTGCAGCACTCAGTCCTTGTTCAGAGCAGCTGCCAATAAAGTAAGAATCGCAATGATGATTTCCAACCTCCATCGGGGAGAGGAACCATAAGAAGAAGAAGAAGAATGTATAATTAAAAAATATTCATTACAAGTTGTTTTATATTTATTTTACATTAAATAATAGTTTGTCATCGGGTGCCCAAACATTTTTGTTATTAAGATTCAAATAAAAGAGTAGAGACATAATATTGTAAACATTAAAAATAATAAATAAAATAATTGTACAAACAAAGTATCGATGATACATATTTAAAAGGTTTTTTTAAGTACGGAGTTGTTTGCAACTACGAGTACATACGTAGGTACTAACTATACACGACACTCTCCTATTCCGCGTTTACATTCCTTAGCCAACAAATTTACTTGTGATATAGACATTTTTAATACGACAGTTATCCATTTTAAAACGTTCTTAAATGCACTGTTTGAAACGAATTATTAATGTCGTAATAAAACTTTCTTTTTCATACAACTTTTTCTCTGATTTTGATTTGTATTATTATTTATTATTATCATTTTCTGAAATTAATGTATCAAATATTTTTGTGTACCAGATATTATGTTATTAGCTTATATATACTTACTGTAAACTAATTTTTATAATTTGTTTTTAACAATAATTTGCTAATACCATTTTTTTTATACGTATAGGTATATATATATTTTTGTTTAAATTATTTACAAGTTATTTACAATTTGGTTTTTTATTCAATTACTTTTCTTATATTTATGTATATTTTCTTTTTCTTTTTTACTATGTAAAGTTTCACTTTTTATTTTGCATGGCAGTATGCTTTTTATTGTTTCTACATGTATACAAAAAAGCGTTTTTATCTTTTAAATAATTACTTACTATGTTTGTACTTACCTGTATATTTTTTGTAAATGCCCCTCGGGCGTGTTTTAAAATTAAATAAAAATAAATAAATATTCTGTATATGAATCCTAACATCTTTAGGGCTTTTTTGTTGATATTATTAAAATGAGAGGAAAATGTAAAGAGTGAGTCAAGAGTAATTCGTAGATCTCGAATCGTGTTAACTGAAATAATGCTTATATTATTAATAATGTAAATTATATTTTTTGTTATTCTTTTCATTGTAAATGTAATTTTGTAACATGTTTGTACATTTAGGTAGATATCATTTAGATCACACCAAGTACTTTAAGTATCAAGATCTTTTTGGAGTATTTTTAGTCAGCTAATGTTTCAATTCTACGGAACATCTTTAAAAAAAATTAAATGTTGCCTACGTATATTTCATACGACAAAATAACTATATACACGACTAATGCAATAATATTCACACACAAAAGCGTACTTTTTTTATCAAGGGTGCTTAATTACATGGGATGGGTTTATTTCAATTCTAGTGTGTTAAAAATTCTCATTCCATGTTACGTCCACATTCCTTGAACAAACTCAGGTAATTTGACATACATAATGGGAACTCATCGTGATTGGTTGATGTCACCACCATTAGGAAAATTAATTAATTACTTCCCCGTTTTATACTAGTATTAATGATTTTAGATTATCAATAAAAAAAGAAAACCATTAAGTTAAAAGAGGGCGTGGATTATATGGCGTTAGGGTACTAGGCACTGAGGATAATGAGTCATGACACGAAACCCTACTTTCTTTGTTTCTTAAAAATTTTGGAATTAAAAAATATATATTTCAAAAAATATTTATACAAATATTAGCGTTCTTATAATTTACCCAAAATTTCAATTTTGGTGGCCATTTTCAACAAGTTGTAAATAACTTACAATTAGAAAATGGAAATCAAGTTGGGGTAGATTGGGGCTCGTTTGGATTCATTTAGGAGAAGGAGGTGTAATCTAATTGGATCACTAAGCAAGACACCTATAATTTCAACAAGATTAAAAGAGACGGTGATCACACGATGATCATTTCTTAACATCGAGTTACCTGAGGTTAACCTAAAGTAGCCTTAGATTACCACACAGTGACTCGAGGTAGTTTTTACAGACAGTATGTTAAAGGTGCCTCGTGGTGTGATGGTCAGCTCGTTTGTCTACCATGCCAGAAGTCTCGGGTTTGATTCCCGACATGGTTAATATAAAATATTTATTTACAACGGTGTTTTCACACTAGAATATTTCATAGTCCCTAGACTGGTACCTGAAGCGTAATACTGATCATCTTACCTTCATATAGCAACAATATATTAAGATGCGCTGCGATTGGTGTACCAATGCAGTGGCCTATGTACCATTAGGTGCGAAAAGGGAATGATGATAATGATGTTAAAGGTTGTAAACCAATTAATTGTTTTTTTTTATGCGATTTTCCAAAAAAATAATGATATTTTTAAAAGTACAAAAAAAATATGTTTTTCTGAAGTTTCGCGGTATGCCCTGAAAACCATGTATTTTCGAGTTTTATATATCTTAACAATAAAAAAATAAATGACAGGGATAAATTGTAAACAAGTAATGAGTACAAACATTAGGCTTATCTCTCAAACTTGTACAATGTTTGCTTGAGAGATAATATCACGCGATAACTACTGAATTATAAGCGTTATCTAGTAATAAAGTCAACAATTCTGAAGTGTAGCACTTGTAATGCTATTAAATGGCATTTGTCAAACTGAAGGAATTTACTTTTTGGATGGGTCATAGATTAACTTATTTAACCAATCAACGAGACCATTATGCCAATCATGTACCATACAATATATATTTATATTTTTTATTTATTTGAAATTTATTTATTAATAATCTTTACGGATAATTACATTAATTTAACACAAATAATATATCTTTTTTTTTCATACTCTGTTTTTTCATACATAAATGTACAAAATTGATTGCTATCATATTATGTCAAGAATACGTCAAACAGGCGAAGTGGTGTGATGTAGCTAATTTATTTTTGGATCTGTCGGTTTCTATTTTGGCAATGCCTGTTCTAAGGAACCAATTTGTTACGGTAAATAATCGATTCTATTTGTGAAAATTAAAATAAATAAAGATGATATTATAATTGATAATTGATTTACGATTTTGATTTATTTAAATACGTACATACGTACTGGCAGAACTTGATAATATTAACATTATTTTAGAAAACAAAAATATTATTTAAAAAAGCCCTTTAGGTAACCCCACCCCAGCATCAAGTTATTTGAGGAATTTGAGATCTTAGATATAAGGCTATTTTATATTTTAAAAATAATAATGTTTGTGAAAACAAATTATTCTATCAAATTCCAATAGGAACACTCCCACACTACCAGAAGTCAAACTAGAAGATGGGTCACGGGGTCTATCGCAAAATCTGAATTCGGGCAAAGAAATTTCAGGTTTCTGGGCCCCAAAATATTCAATATGTTACCCAAATATTGCAAAACCATGACCCGGATTCGATTTAATAAATTTGTAAAAAAATGGTTACTGGATTAAGGTCGAGTAAAATCGGAAAATTGACTCAAAATACATTCTTAAACAATAAATTAATATTGTATAACTAGTAAATTAACTAGTAGGTAGTAATGTTATTATTTATTTTTGCATAAAAATGTCTGCCTTAAAACAGGTCGTACCTAGTTAGGCAGACTAGACATGATCCAGAAAAATCTATTACCTAAGTGTGTATGTAGTAGATAAAGTAATTGTTATTTTTGTTAATAAACTATGATTATCATTATTACTATTACATAAGTAGTAAGTGTTATATGCAGGAAAACTCAATTTGTCTGGGTCTTAATATTAATACAAAAAAGACTAAGATTATGTCCAACAATCCTGTCCCGACCTTGATCAGCCTCTCTATAATTGTTACGGACGTCAAACGAAAAGCGGCCCTTGTAGGGACCGCCACTGCGCTATATTAAAATGTTTAGACTTAGGGATCTCGGTATGTGTTAGAAATGAGCTGCCCCTCCAATAAAGACTAGTATTTGTCACTTTCGGGGGTGGCCTTTTCCATACCGAGACATTTAGAATAGGCATTTAGTTATAAATTAGTTTTAAGTATATTTTTGAATGTGCATCGTTTCGCGCTGCGTTGCCGCCGCAAGAATGCCGTGAGAGCTGGAGGGGGTAGTGCCTATATACGTGGAGGGAGGGAGACAGATGGAGCGGGCGTGCGGCCTTCTCTATCGCTCTCTCTCTCTCCGCGCGGCATACGACGGCTAGACCCGCTCGGCGGGGTGAATGGTGGGGCACGTAGCGCGAACGGTATATAACGTGTACAAATGAAAATAAATGACACTTCTTCTCTGACGTTTGGCTTTTACTCATCTCTACTCGCTTCTCCCCGACCCGGCTTTCTACTCGATTCTACTTCACTTCGCTTGACACCTTCGCTTCACCCTGGACTTGGATTTTGGACTTCTCTCCCTACGGATTCCTGACCACGGCGAACCGGCAACTTCAACCTGAAGTAAGAGGCCCTTCTGAGGACATCTCCGGCCCCGACGAGTTAGACACGATCGCCTAGCCTCCGCTGCCTTACAACCAGTGGATCGGGACGTGTGCGTTAGTGACTGCAGCGGAACCACAACACGACGCCGGTAGCGCGTTAGCTACAATAATAATGCACAGAGGCTTGAGGATGCGGCGGAGGACCTGGTTTGAACACGTGCTGCGCATGTCTCAGGAGAACCTCAACCCAAGTTGCCTCTTCTTTAAGCCTGCGGGCTCACGCCGTCCTGGAAGGCCGTCGATGACGATCTTTCGACTTTATTCGGCGGAATTAAGGGGCGCTGGATTGACATGGGAGGAGGCGAAAATGCTGGCTGGCGATAGGGTCTGCTGGAGGCAACTGGTGATATCCACATGCTCCACTTAGGAGCGGATGTGGAAAAGAGAGAGAGAGAAGTGTTATATACGGGCGGAATAATATATTGAATGGTCATAGTGAATTTATAAGATCCTCTGAAAAAAATCGTATTTGAATAATGATGTTTTAAAATAAGTAGCTAATTTTACAGAGCTTCCTTTTAGTTTGGCCGTGTTATTTCGTGTCTCGTAGAGTAGGCATTTAATCAATAATTAATGTAAATCACACGACATCTATTATTCAAGTCTAAGTACGCTTACTGAGTAATCAGTGTCTTTTTATCGATTGAAATCCTTCAACGTAACCTGATCGATTGCATAAATATCACTTTAGCTGGACGCAAATTTATTTAAACTGCATTTTACTGAAACATTCGGGCCCGTATTCCAATGGGAAGTTAGCATTTATCTTCAATTTTATCAACAATTAAAATTAAGCTTTCTGTATGAAAAATAGAATATGCATATATTGCACATTTTTTTTTCTTCAACATGTTCAGTTACAGGTTACCGACGAAGAAATCTTACATTTTCATACAAATATACACATTTACGTGCATAAATATCTATTTTATTTTATACCGTCTCGATATATACCGATGAAGATAGCGTTTAAAATTCCGGCCCAGGGCCTCGATTATGATGGGAAGATAAAGACGTCATACCTTTACCTTGACGGTATAGTTAAAAATAAATTCGCTCTAGCGATTACAAATATATACAACCGACCCCCCACCTACAAGTTTTGGGTAGGTACATCGATATGAAACAAGGGGAAGCGTACGTCACAGTACACATATCTACGCTCTAAAATGACATAGCTTCAGTATGACGTCATAGTTGAAGATAAAGGTCTCCCGACCGACTACAAAGGTATAGTACCGATACATCCACCATCAAGTTTTGATGTAAGTACATCGGTTTATACCAACGGGTCTAGAACCCCTCGATACGTTTATCTACGCATCAAAAGTGACAAAAAAAAAATGCACGGAGAAATTTTTTCTTTAATTACGATTTATTTAAATTTTTAATCGTTTTGAGATTGACACCTTTTAAAAAAAAAGTCTATTAAAAATATAAGCGAGAAATAAGTAAATTTTGAAGACGAATATTCCGACATAACTGTCAGATTATGAGAAACGAGCGGCTAGATGCAAAAATAATCTCTTTAGGTTCTGTCCTATAGTTAGAAAGTTACCACTGTAAAAAATAAATGTAGTTATTATATTTTTCCATCTGTTTTACTATCTTTCTGAGAGAAAGTATCGAGAGCCGGCTTTGTAATCGCTACGTACTACCTCAGTAGATAAATGCAGACGATCGTTAAGCATATCGTTTTGGCAATGGTTAAAAGTCATATAAAAATCATGTTCAAGCGAGCATTTTTTGCTTGTATTGGGATTTATTGGAGTTTATAATAGGTTTGAAGTGGGCACTTTCTATCAAAGAAGCCTATTTAAAATATAAATGAGAACTATTTTAAATCCTAATGACGTAAGGAACGCGGACTATTTTTTAGCGGTAATTCATTGGCTTATTTCGATTATATGATGTCGATATGACAAGTAGGTAGAACATACCGAAGTAAGATACCGATAGTACAGAAGTTAAGTATACCGTCTCGATATATACCTACAGATGAAGAAAGCGTCCATAATCGAGGCACAGGTAAGCTATTTAAGGTGAAATACTAGAAAAATAAATGCATTTTCAATTAAAATACTTCTATAAAAATAAGAGTTTTCGATAATGTATTATAAATACAATGCTTTGTGTGTGTCAAAATGTTTGTGGAAAGGTTAGATTTTAATTTACATTAAAAAATATATATATATATATTTATTTATAAATTAATTTAACCAAATATTTTTTCTTTTTAAACTTTGCATTCTATTGTTCATCTTCATTATCATCAATCCCTTTCCGCACTTAATGGTACATAGGGCACTGCATTCGTACACCAATCGCAGCGTATCTTGATCATTTTTCTTACATGGAGGTAAGATGATCAGTTTTACGCTCTAGGTACCAGTCCAGGGACTATGAAATATTCTGGGTGATAACACCCTTTCAGATAAATATTTCCTCGCGAGACCTCGCATGGTGGGCTGCGTAACGCACTGACCATTACACCGCAAGGCCGACAATTGCTAATGATAAGATTTTTAACATCTTTTGTAAAAGTTGTCTGACTCTTTGTTTAGTTTTGTCTGGTAGATTATTGTATAATTATAGACCCTGATTAATAAGAAAGCATATCTCAATTATCATTTCAATTATGTTTTTATATATACATTCTTTTTCTGTTGATTTCAATGATACTCTTATTTTGTTATTTTTAATACTACTATATTTTACCATTATTTTGTTGATTTAAATGATACCATTATTTTGTATATTTGACTATGTGTGAATCTTAATTTGTATAATTTATATTTTAAAAATTATTTCTGATTATCTTTTTTGCATTGTATTCTTTGGAATTTTATTATTTATTACTTATACCTTTTTTTCTAGATTGTTATTCAACTGCATCACATATCAATATAATTGAATCTAATTAATTTTACTATTTATTTTATTGTTATTTATTATGGCTTGACACGGGCATAGCCTAAAAAGCCTTAATAAGTTCATTGATATTTAAACTAGTGTAGTTTTGAATGAATAAAAATAAAATTAATATCAAAATTAATCTCGAATGTCCTTTTCTCATTTTAGAATGTTATGATATTGTTCCGATATTTTCGTATTGTTTACTACAATTTTTTTCAAGTTTTAATTCGACGCCTAAATTTACATCAGAGGCTAATTTATGAATAAAATTTAAAGGTTCTAGTTGAAAGAGTTTAGTTATATTTCATTGTTTAGCTTGTTTAAAGGGTTCTTTGGATAAGGAAGGTAACATGCTAACTTAAATATTTTATTGATATTTCCTGCCTATAAAGTTATAAAGATCTAAATTTGTTGCAAAGGGAAAACATTTTTGATAGTCCGTTTTAAGACCGACAAATGTTTATTTTATATCTTCAAATTTCATGTTTTTTTTTGCAACACATAATATTACAAGCGCTTGGGCATAAGAAAAAAAGGTTTTGACACATTTTTTCTCTCACTTCTTAAGTCATTGGTTCCTCCGACTCCTTCCGACCAACGGCATGAAGAAACGAGGCCAGCACTCTCTTCGGCTTGACAACACCGCCACTTTTCCATATTTTAGGGATAAGGTTGTGCATAAGTCATTTGAACAATACGCACCATCCATCGGCAACGGCACATATGTGCATCTACCATCTTCCAGGAATAAGCGAGCACCCAGTTAGCCACATGTCCGGCAGTAACTACGATACCTACAATCTGAAAAATTTACCCTTCGGAAATATTTATTTATTTTGCTAACCATAATGTTGAAACATGATTTATAAATTTATTTTTCTTTGTTTACTTTTTAGCATGAACACATGGACAAATTATCTACTCCGCTCAGTGTTTATGTTTTGTAAAATTAATGATATAATTTTAAGTTGCTAGAATTCTACTTGTCCATGCGCTGTATAGCTGCAAGACGACTGGTTATCTTGCTTCAATTTGTAAATCTTATTAACCATTAATACTTTAGATATAATTTCAACAGTTCATGCGCTCAGTAGCTGCAAGACTTAAACTTGAGACTTATTTTTAAAAACGAGTTTTATTTTATTTTATTTTAATATCATTCAAACACTAAACTTTATTGTCTAATTAAAACATAATGTGAATGGGGGGGTTAGATTACTTACCGTCAATGCGCTATGTAGCTGCAAGACGTGCTGTAATCTGGCTCCTATCTGTTATAATTTAAATATATCATAATTGGAAACGAGGGACTAGAATCCCAATCGTCCATGCGCTCTGTAGCTGTGAGACGTGCTGGGATATTTATTTACTGTACAGAACCCTTGAGGTGATTTTCACAAAAATGGCGCTATATAAATTTTTCAACAATAATGATAATATTTTTGTCTAATATAGTAGTGTTGCCTATGTGCCAAAAAACTGTTGACCCTTTTCTGAAGAATCAGATAATTATTGAAGTTTCTAGTAAAATGGTTATAATTGATCGTTCTGTATTTGTCCCTATTCAAATCTATAGCCGTTATCAAAATCCGATGTCTATTAACAATCCGATGTCTATCAATGATCCGATGTCTATCAATAATCCGATGTCTATCAATAATCCGATGCCTATTAATAATCCGATGTCTATCAATAATCCGATGCCTATTAATAATCCGATGTCTATCAATAATCCGATGTCTATCAATAATCCGATGCCTATTAATAATCCGATGTCTATCAATAATCCGATGCCTATTAATAATCCGATGTCTATCAATAATCCGATTTCTATCAATATCCGAGGTCTATCAATAGTCCGGCCTCTTTAGAATAAGTTTTATATGGTTTTCTCTTCACTAAGCCAATGCGAGAAAATATTTTTTTTTATTTATTTAACATTTTATATACATAAAAGGGCGGGCATATTACCTGAAGGCAATTTCTTCCTGCCTACCCAAATCGTTCGGTTTGAGAAAATTACAAGTACATGGACATCCAGGATTTATACAGAATCTTATAATTTTACACAAAATTTAAAACAAAAATTAACTAAAAATATATCATGAGGAGTGGAGAGGGGGTGGAGAGGGAAGAAGAGAGAGAAAGGAACAACATTTAGATAGTGACATTTCAATCTTGATTTAAATGTAAATAAAGAAGGGAAAAGTCCCTAGCATTAGTGGGTAGATTATTCCACAATCGAGCAGCTACTAGTGTGAAAGAGGAGGCAAGAAAATTAGAGCGGTGAATGGGTATTAAAAGGGTTCTCTCGTTAGTAGAACGAAGAGATTGTCCATGTTGTGATATAGGTTTATGAAAGATCCTATAAATGTCCACTCCTCAATTTTCTCCCTCTTCACAACAATACTCAAAAATCGCACCCCTAGAAGTACACTGTCGTAGGTCTAAATTTGTCTCTTTTGAGTTATGAATGCAGTTTAACTCTTTTTTCTCTCTTTCACAGGAGAACACTCACGTATCTCTTTTTTTTTTAATACGAGATATATCATAAACTTTAGTATTCTTCGAAATGAATTGAGTAAAATATCGAAAACACTGCAGTAATAACGATGCTGCAGTGTTCTTCTCATATTTCAACAGTCAAATAAGCAAACGCTACAAAAATACTGGACATTATAAAGGTACAGATAGACATGCTACTAAAAAAGCATGCGTATAAGACGAGCATGCTGTTTAACATACTCGTTTTAAGCATGCCTGAACATGCATGCTCAAAGCAAACACTCCAACACACGTCATTTACTAGCATGCTCTCTGCCAGTGTAGTGAAAAACATGAATAACCAAGTGGCTATCCGCACAGAACTGAACAAAATCACCCTGTTTCTTGCAATACAATATATCTAAAAACTTTTGTCAACACGAAAGAATGAATAGGACGATTTTGGTTCGATTGATACTAGCATGCTAGTTAGCAAACGCGTTCAAAATTATTAATTTGTTACAACAGAGGGGCAAAACATTTTTGAGAAGGGAATATACGAGTAGAAGTCTGGACATTCACTACTACTCTAAACATTGTTGCTTTCAAACTTGTTTATGAGCATTCCCCTTCCATCCTCCCCGCAGGGGGCACGCTCAAAAATCAACCGTAGCGTCGCGCGTCAGTCTATTTGTCAGCATGCTTATTTAAGTATGCTTATTTAAGCATGCTTGATACTAGCAATGTTTTCGACACACATGTTACAAGGTAGCAATTGTTCAATATTAGTATGCTTTCGTGCTGCGTTGTGGCATGTCGATTTTCAATTTCAATTAATTTATTTAAAAATAACACATACATTACAAATTATAACATAATATTTAAATCATTTTTTTTTTTTTGTAAATATCAAACTACGCCTGGCGGCGCAATTGCGAAACTCTTCTTAGTTACGGGGACGCACTAATATAAATACGCTTTTAAAATATAATAAACGTGGGTTAATATTATTTTTGCATCCCCCAAAATCAGGCGAAAATAAATGAATGGGTCTAAATTATAAGGAATTTAAGGAAAGAATCTGATTGGGATCCACCAAAAACGAATGTTGATTGTTAACGTTAAAATACAAAATGAGTATCTTCCAATTTTCGGTAGCATATGTGTGATCGTTGAATGCAGCCCCGGTATAAACAAACAAACTTAGTAACTATGGGTTCGTTTGTCACTTGAACTCAGCCGAAATGAAGTGAGGGTTATCATTAGGGCCCGCCCAGGGCAGTGCAGATTGAACAAACACCGCGCTAGAATGAACCTTTCCGAAACTTTAGATGTAGGTTCTGTAGTGCAGGGGAGGAAACACCTACCCTCATTATATGTGAATGTGATGCTTTACATCATAAAAGGAGCCTCATCCTCGGGGGACCACCGGTTAAACCTGAGGATGTTAAAGATCTCGCCCCCTACCTAATAGCCCGATACGGCATACGAAATGGTCGACAAAACTATATCAAAAGCGGCTATATAGAAGTTTTGCCAGCATTTGTAGTATTTAGCAGACGAAGTGTCTATCTTGTCTCTATTTGACGATGATATTAACCAAGAAAGTAAGGTAAAAATAGTTGCTAATTTGGTCAAAAAAATCCATCGGTTCACAATAAACGCTACGTTCCATCGAGAGAAGAACTTAGCGGGCCTCTTTTCGAAAAAAACATCGATGACTTTGTTTCCATGAACAGCAGATCCTTTTTCAGGCGACTCAAAATTGATGACAGTTTTCTCATGGAGTGTCCTACTTCGTGGCCTGCTAATGCTTCGTTTCAACACGCTAAAATGAAGGTGCATTCACTGAAAGCAGTTAATGATACGGCTGAAAGAGCTGTTAAGTTGATGCAAGACTTTCATGGCTTAATCACAGTGGACGAGGAACAAAAACAATAGTTATTACGTTGCGTACAAGAACACAGAAAAGTATATCCTGACTGTGAAAAACAAACCTTAAAAATAAAATTTAATTAATAATGTCCTTTAAATAATTAATATGTATAATACATAATAAATATGATACAATAATCAAAGTACCATTGTTTTATTTACAAAATAAATATTAAGTTAAAATATTCCCCTATGGTTTCCATACAAACTTTTATATTCAAAGTTTGACATCAAGTCGGCACGGGTTATCGCTATCCGATTTCAATAATATTTATTATTTCAGTTATTAAGGTCAAATGGAACAAAATAAGAGGGTATGCGTGTCTCAATCTGTAAAAAAAAAATTGCCCTTATAGTCTGGGACACCCTAATGCTGATACATTCAGTCCCTAAGACGAATTTATTTCAGTAAAGCATTTTCGTAAAAAAAAAACATGTTACGCGGTATCACCGACAAAATATTTAATATAAATAATATTAATACTCTAGGATTGATTGATTGCGTCTGTCCCTTGTATTCGCGCTCAGGAATTTGAGCCTTATTGTCGTGGTAATAACGCTAAAATTTTCAGCTGTATTCATTGTTTGAATAATAAAAATTCTTTGATCCATTTTTTTTAACAAACGAAAATCACCGAGCTCATAAAACACGTCTAACCTTAGCGGCTGCCACAGACAAAAAAATATATAATCAAACCCGCGAAATTAAAAAAAATCCCGTAATTTTCTGAACACACCTCGTACATTTAAAGGGATTGAAGAATATTCTCACAGCTTTAAAAAATAATAATTAAGAGGTAAATGTTTTGGTAATAATACTGAAAAAATATATTCTAATGGTCTATTTTAATAAATAAATTGAGGTAAATATGAATACAAATATATTTGAAACATGCGAAAATGACCCTGATTTAGCGTTATTACCACGACAACAAGGCTCAAATTCCTGGGCGCGAGTATAAGCGACAGACGCAATCAATCAATTCAAGAGTATTAATAATATTATATGTATTTATTAAATATTTTGTCGGTGATACTACGATACCGCGTAACCTGTTTTTTTTTTTTACGAAAATGCTTTACTGAAATAAATTCATTATAGGGACTAAGAGCCGTAAGTTTTTAATTATTGCTATTTTAATCTAAATTATGACAGTTTTTCTGTTATAAATATAAGTACCTAAATTCCCTATCATTAAATAAACACCTGACCTTACCCTTAGCTATTGCTTTTTTCCCATAATTATAACCATAGTCCATGCTGAACTTAATACATTCAATTTATTATTACTTAAGTACCTAGAATGATATAACTATACTAGGACCTTCAATCCGTTTAATCTTTTAATTCGTTTGAAAATGTCCTAACAAGGCGAAGCAACTGTCCGATTTTTTTATTTCCGTTTCCCCAGTCGTATTGAAATACCTTTATGTATATATAATTCCTCTGCGCGTGTGATGTCACCGAACTCCTCCTAAACGGCTTAACCGATTTACGTGCGGTTTTCGGAGAAGTATAGATCTTTGCGCTGTGCGTGTTCGTAGATATTAAAATCTTCAATCTAATATGTAAAAAATAAGTAAGGTGCATAAGTGTTTTATTCAGCGATCTACCAGGGTTTGCAATGCATTTTTAAAAAAATGGAAAGATGTTGTTTGTGTGTAAAAAAAAGTTTCTTTTTGAATGTATACAAACAGCATTAATTTATTGTGGATCTAAATCAGATTCTTTCCTTAAATTCCTTAT
Source organism: Micrasema longulum (assembly GCF_059751315.1). Taxonomy (NCBI): domain Eukaryota; kingdom Metazoa; phylum Arthropoda; class Insecta; order Trichoptera; family Brachycentridae; genus Micrasema; species Micrasema longulum. The sequence goes on along the minus strand of NW_028278176.1, from coordinate 42,409 downwards.
AATTTCTACCCATTCATTTCTTTTTACTGGATTTTTGGTAATACTAAAATAATATTAAATTCGATACATTTTTAAAAATCGTATTCCTACATAAGTACACCCCTCTGTTGGTGAGAAGACCGGAGTTTGACGTTTGCAAAAAGAATGCCATATTTGAAAAAAATATTTATTTTATGTTTTGGAATTCAACCATAAACAAGTACCTAGGTACCTACTTAAATTCAATATTTGAATATTAACAATTTGTAGTTTTGGAATTTCACCAAAAACAAGTACCTAGGTACCTACTTATCAATGAAAAGTCTTTAGCCAACGTTCGGGCAGGACAATCGACAATGTCATAAATAAAATGACATAAGTTAAAGAGAAAGTTTAGTGGTTAAAAAAAATAAATTAATAGACTATTTTTATGTATCGTATTATCAGCGCTTTGATTTTTTGGAGTTTTGTATTTCTGAAATCAATCCGCGTGTGACGTCTCAAATTCTCTTCCGCTTCTTCTCGGCCAGTTCCGCCGATTGGTCCGTTGACGGTATATAAACCGAAAATCTTCCACAACTCTCTTATCGTTGGTTGATTCATATGAACTAGTGACGTCGTTTAAAGTCGTTCGTTTTTATTCAAACATTTTTAATATTATTTTTGCACGTTTTCAAGAAACTTTGCCGCATAATTTAATGCTCTAATTTTTACCGCGCGTAAGAAAACATTTTTGTATCCAATTTTCCGTAGGGCTGAAGTTCCTCATTGTGAAAAAGTATCAAGAAATACGAAGATTAAAAAAATCGACACTAAACTCGGAACCACACGGTAGGTTTTGACAGCTCGACCGGTGTAAATACTTCTGGAGCGGTATGTTAAACATGTTGTAAATATAATTTTACATATACATAGTTACATAAATATACATGGAAATACGCCAAAAACCTTGACACGAGCGGCGATAGCATAATACCTACTACTGTACCATTCATTATGAATAATAATATGATTACGATGTATTGTGTCATTATATCTCAGCGAGCGATGCATGGTGCATTTTTTCATTCTAAGTGCATTTCGTTACAGAATAAAACAGTATTGATTAATTATTACCACTTACGCCTATATAATAACAATACATACATTAGGTTATTTTTAAACTTGACACTTTGATTCGAGATTTAAACTTATAACTATGTAATTTCTTCATCAAACGAATGTGCAAACAAACAGAACGGAATCCGTTTGTTATTGCCGTGTCCAAAACAACTAAAAACTAATTGCATACTGCATTATTTTAATTTACATACACGCCCCTTATTAAAACAATGCAATGAATTTAATTCAGTGCATGTTATGTTTTCATCTAGGACTTTTAATTGAGACAATTAATAATTATAAGATGCACGAGATAGTAGACCTATGAGCGATTCATATTCGGTGCATTTTTATCACTATCAAAACCAGTTTCTGTCAAAATTTGCACAATTTAAGAACATTAATATTTTTTGAAAAAATATTCTGACCTGAAACAATCAGCGCCTCATTCGGTCCTACAGTATGAATATTGCCCATTGTTGAAAATCGCACAAATACCACTTCACTAGAGCCCACTAAATCACAAAACCACTCTAATTCTCGAACTGATAACTCATAAACAATTATTTTAAAATCAACGGGACGATCTGACAGTTCTCCCAATGTTTAGAATCCAGCCATACTGAAAAACGCGTCTGAAATATTTAGGCGCGCGCATTCACTACCGGCATCCGACCAGCAACTAATACTATGAAATATTATTATTTTGTAATTCAATTTAATTTCATGTTTTGAAAAAGTATTTTGATTATTTAGACTGTCCTAAATGAAAAATTATTTACATTTGTTCATTAATTCGGATATTACTTGAATGAGTAATTTTCGCGTGAGAAAACTACCGCAAGTATCATCTCATTCTCGTGTTGACATCGATTATTTTAATAAGAGAGAAAGAGATGCCGTATAATGTTGCCCGTACCGATAATATTTAGTTATTTACGCTACGCGCATGCTGAATATTCTTTGTCGCAATGGCGGACGAGAGTCGTTTGGCCGCGTAGAGGTTTGGAGGTTAATTTTAAGCAAACGTAAATAATATAATGCTTTATGCGTAAAAATATATGTTTAAGCTATAATTTGCATTTAGTTCCTAACGTGTGAAGTATTGTAAGTATTATATTTTTACTTCTAAACTATGTTGTGTAAGAATAATGGTCTACCTTGAATATTTTGTTTCGTAAGATGTTTTATGATTCACCCGCTAGTTTTTGAAGGGTACGTCGGAATAACTGTGTTTGTTTGTGATTTCAGATAGTTTAATGATAGTAAAATTGAAAATTCGACATTAGAAATCGGTAAAGCGGCTTATTATTCATAAATTTTAAGTTAACTTTACCATACACAATGTCTGACACAAGCGATTTGGATCGTCAAATCGAACAGTTGAAGAGATGTGAAATCATAATGGAAGCAGAGGTGAAAGCCCTTTGCGCAAAGGCACGAGAGATCTTGGTTGAAGAAAGTAACGTCCAACGGGTTGATTCTCCAGTAACCGTAAGTATTCTTGCATTTCGTAATGTGCCGAAAAACTAGATGCATTTTTAGTGTGCAGGTTGAGTCATTAAATTAATTTTCCGCATGTTTACAAACACTCTGTACTTCAACGTCAAATCATAAAGTAATCAGTATTATTCATTTTAAAATTACTAAGATCATCAATCAATATAGATCTCTACAACTATTTCAACATGGAAACATTTTTGTAGGTTATTATTTACTACTTTCCAAAAATTGAAATATAAATGTACCATGATAACAACTCATATTTTCTCGTTTCTAAATTAAATAATATGGTAATGCATCCTAAACTCCACGATACCACAACATAATGGAAAGTGGAAGCATACATATTAAAAAATACTTCTTATTTGATTAGATCGGTTGATCTGTTATTGGCTAGAGGGTGATTCCTGAGACGCTGAGTTCCTGCGTGTCTTTCCATCTCTTTGGCAGTCTTCCGAGCAGACGGCGACCAGCTGGGATTTAATGGGCCACGGTAAAGGGAATTCTGGAGCTGTCCATTCTATCGACACGATCTCTTCAAAATCCTCTTGTTCTGCTCCACCGTACTATGTCTCGGGTATCGCAAGTCCGTCTAATTTCTTGATTCCGGATTCTGTTCCTTCCAGTTTTTCCTGCCCTCGCCCTTAGTACTTTCTGTTCTGAGCAGATTTTTTTTCTCCGTACCTGCTCTCGTCTCTACTGTGAACGTCATGATTGGTCTGATACACATTTTGTATGTACGGACCTTGCTTTCAATCCGCATGTGTTTATTGTGCCCTATGATATTTCTCGGGCATCCAGATATTGCTGATGCTTTATTAGTTTGTTCCCTCACTTCGGAGTATAGCTCGCTGTGGCTTGAGATTTCAACACCTAAATATTTAAAAGACATGACCTGTTTCACTGTCTTATCATCTATCATCAGTTTAGATCTCTTTGGGTACTTAGATATTGTTAAGCTTTCGGTTTAACTGACTGAGATGCTCATGTTAAATTTCTGAGATGCTAGATGAAACTTGTGTAACATGCGTTGTAAATAATCTTCTGATTCTGCCACTATGGTTGCATCGTCTGCATACCATGTTATGTTGATGACCTTATCTCTCATTTTGCAACCTAGATTTGCTACTTCCTCTATGATCTTGTCCATAGTCAAATTTAATAGAAAATGACTCGGACCGTCACCCTGTCTTATGCCACCGGCTGCTTGGATTTTATTGGCCATTCACCACCGACTTTTATTTTGGTTTTGCTGCCAGTGTTAATGTCTCGGATGGTTTTAGTGACTGCTGGCAATATTCCTTTCTCTATTAATATTTTGATGGCATCATTCAGCAATACCTTATCAAACGCTTTTGTCAGGTCGATAAAGCATATGTACGCGGTTTTATTGTATTCAATTGAACAGTACAAAAATAAAAATTATAACATAAGTAACAGTTCCATGCCGCTGTCTGAACAACACGCTGCACTATGTGTGCATCATATGATTGAGAATAAACAAATTTATACTACGTCTCGCAGCAGTCTCTTCTCCTAGACAAAATCCGATGTGGAGTATTCCTCCTGAAAGTGTATTTTGTTTTGATATATTCATCCGGGACATTAAACGCTTTCAAATTTCTATGCGCGAATGTCCTTCTGTGGTTTAGCCATTAAGTAATAATTAGTGACCAACCGAAACAAGGTTTTCGGCTGAAACCAAATTTCGGCTTGTGTTCTCGTTTTGACTGAAACCGAAACTTATTTAAACAAGTTAAAACTCACTTTAAAACGCCCAAAATAAGGCGTTTTTATCATTAAACCCTATGATTTTATTAAAATAAGTGCATAATAAAATACACAACAAAATAAAAGGCATAAATTTTATGAATTTTCAGGTATGTGGCGATATTCACGGACAATTTTATGACCTTAAAGAACTTTTCAAAGTGGGAGGCGATGTTCCAGAGACAAGTTACCTGTTTATGGGAGATTTTGTAGACCGAGGGTTCTATTCTGTTGAAACATTCTTATTACTTCTAGCTTTGAAGGTAAAATTTAAAATCACCCATTTTACACCACAACAGGCCTAAAATACCCAGACTTGAAAAAATCTCAGTGAGTTATTTACTGTGGCCTCGCCCGAAATTGGACCTGGGCTGGTATTCCGAATGCTCTTGCGGGGGTTTCTATATCCTCACGACAGTATTTAGAATCGCACTGCTGGGTTCGTGAGGTAAGCGTCATAGCCATTATTCAACGGGGCCAAATTTTATTTCAACTTTTAATTGCACTGTTTTATTTATTTATTAATTTACACGTCCTACGGGCTTTTACATACATTATAAATTACATTCAAGTGCAGCAGTGAAACATAAGTATGTAGATTTAGTTAAAATTAAAGATAACATAAGAAAAGCTAAAAGATACAATAATAAGTAAAAATAAGGAAATGTACCAACATAGGTATTGGGTACATAGAAAAATATTTAATAAATTTACATATGAAAACATACACACATACATATACATACACATAAGTTTATACATTATTATAGAGATACATGAGAAAAAAAATAGTAAATAAAGAACAATATTAAGAAATTTTATACAAATTAATTTATAACCTTTTGAATACTTAACCTATATTTATATAAAGACAGACGAAATATATCAACTTCACCATACTCGTTACCTAGCCGGTGCAGTCTAGGTATTGGTGAATTGTAACAATAATTGTGACTGCCAGGAGATTAAAAAAATAACGTTAGCTGCCGAGTATTTCGAACAGGTACTTTTAAGCTAATAACACTAGTTATTTCCGGGACGTCCAATACGCCATTTGCTATTTTATATAAATTTAATAAATCATTTATGATTCTTCTTTTACAAAGAGGTGACATATTTAGTGTACATAATAAATTATCGCAATCAATATTTTCAGTGGGTATATTAAGTTTGTAATTGATGAATCTAAGGGATTTACGTTGTACTCTTTCTAACTTTAAAATATGAACATTGTAATAAGGTGACCAAATGGTTGAATTGAATTCTAAATTACTTCTAACCGAGGCAGTAAATAGCACTTTGAGGGTAGTGATGGAATTAAAATCCTTTACAGTTCGCTGCAAATATCCAAGACATTTCATCGCCTTATTAGTGATGGTATCAATGTGAGGAATAAATGTAAATTTTTCGTCAAAAACTATCCTCAAATCCTTTATTTGTGTAACTCTTCCCAGATTAATATTATTAATGTTGTAATCGGGTTATGGGTTTTTTACTTCTTGTAAATGATATTACACAACACTTGTCGACATTTAAGTAAAGTTTTTTTTATGACTGACTTGTGTAAGTTCGCAGACCCTTGTAGGTCTTAAACATTTATGTTATATAGAAAAAGCATTCCATGAACGGATATCATTACATGGAAACTCACTACTACAGTAATAAAAAAAATGCATTTGTAAAATAAATCTGTTCTTTTAATACTTGCCTATTTTAACTTGCTAAAAATACTAAACCATTTTTTAAAGTGAAACCTTTGGTGAATTGATTTAAATTATAAGTTAATAATATTGCTTATTGCTTTCAGTTGGGATTGTTGGCTAGTTTTGAGGAATCACATGTGAAATGTTTTAGTAGAGGATACTTTTAATGAATAAAATTAAGTAACACAAAATTACAAACAATATAAACAATGCACTAAATTTATTTATTGAAATCTTTTTATGTTATTTTTTAGACGCATACAATAGTGTCACATATCTAAAACATACACAATAATGATATAATAATTATTTTTTCATAAATGTATTACAATTATAAAATGATTGAAATATTTTTATGTATTCATAATGGCGGCCTTTGTATTGTAATGGCTAAGACGCTTGACTCACACACGGAAGGTTCCGGTTTCTGTGCCTGGTGAGAGCACAAAAATTAAATGTGTTTTTTCTCAAGCCCAGGTGTTTTGTGCTGTAATTCACTTTACTGTAATTAGGCCTCCTGGCCTATTGTGGTACAAAAAAATATAATATTTCGAATACATATTTGTTGCTTAATGCAATAATCTAATTTATAATTTTAAAAAAAAATTTCAGGTTCGCTACCCAGACCGTATCACACTTATCCGTGGAAACCACGAATCCCGCCAAATCACTCAGGTTTATGGTTTCTACGATGAGTGCCTTAGAAAATATGGATCAATCACAGTTTGGAGGTGAGAATTGTATTCAGAGATTTTTTTTAGGCAACTTGGGTTTAGACTCTCCTGAGGCATGCGCAGCATGTGTCTTAGCCAGGTCCACCTCCGCATCCTCACGACGCTCATTATAAGCGGCCGCTTCGTCCGTTTTCAGACTTCAATGTTAGTTATAAAATCGAACCACCTTATGCCTAATATACTCCTCAAGCACTTCTCTCAAAACTCAGAAGTTTTGGTGTTCTGAGCTTTGGTAAGATTCGCACCCATATAGGAGTACTGGCATTATGCAAAAGTTGAATAATCGGCAATTCATTTTGACCGAGTATAGACTAGAGTTCCAGACAACACGCATCATGTTAAGAGTTGCTCCAGCAATTCCTAGGCGGGTGGGTTGCGAGCTCTTTGTGCATTCTTATTTTGTCTGTAGAAGAACTCAATGAGGAAATTCAGTGCTATGGAAAATTCAATATGAAAAATGTTTTCTTACGCACGTATAAATTTGAGCATTTAATTGTATGGCGAAGCTTCTCTAAAATGTATGAAATATTTAACAAAAATGATGTAACGTACGCGTTACCACGATGAAAGTTTCGCCGGTTCGTCACCCGCGTCTGCCGCAGTCAAGCTTCCCGGCGTAAGTGGGAAGCCGCCCTCCCAGACAGAGCCAAAGACAAAGTCGGAAGGTAGGAGCACAGCTGCGCCGACCGCAAGTCAACCTCAATAGCCCTGAAAAGGACTTTCCACCCGGTCCAAGTGGTGCAGAGAGGCGAAGGCAGTCAGCAGGCAGAGCGGAGCGAAGAGCGAAGTGCAGGAAGGCGAACAGGACGGAGAACGGAATAAAACACGTGTGAACTGTTCAGAGTTAGGAACTCAACTGATTTAATATCTCCCATTGACCGCCTTATAAAGCGGTGCGCGTCGGGCTCCGTGAGTCGGCCATCCCACCCGCGCCGGCTGCCTCGGAGTGGTGGGGGTAATCTTTCCCCGCCACTCGCTACATGCCGCCGGCCGCAGGTGGCGTAAATACGGGCGCTCAATGCCCGTACGGGCCATTTCGTCGGCAGCCGCGACGCGCGCAACATGACATTTACATAATATATTTTTGTACATTTTATTCATTTTAACCTAGCTATTTTTCCCCGGTAATACTGAGGCCAGGCTCGAAAGTGACCATTTTATCTTTATTGAGAGCCCAGCCATCAGTTCTATACATTTACCGGGGATCCTTTCTAATTATTGTATTATTTTAATTTATTCGATTTTACGCGTCCGGAACACTCCCCCCGTGCAGCTAGTCTGTACTATTTTCCTGCTGGGCGCGTTGTTCCTCTTCCTTCATTAGTACGGCGATCTTCACCGCTGGTCTGGTGTAGGTGCCGTTGGTGGTCCGCACCTCGACGACTCGTACTTGTCCGTCAGCTGCTGGTTCTGCACGGGTGACTCTGCCGCGAGGCCAAGAATTCCGCGGCAGATTTGGGTCCATGATGAGCGCGAGGTCCCCGACCTGTATTGGAGGCGCGGGCTCGCGCCATTTCTTCCTGTGCGCCAAGGTGGGAAGATACTCCCTCAGCCATCGGCGCCAAAACATGTCGGCCATTTTCTGGGCGATCCTCCATTGCTTATGAAGGCAGGCCCCTTCTTCCCTTTTGTTATAATATGCCAGAGTTGGCTGTGTGTTGGCTGACCCGAGCAAGAAGTGGTTCGGGGTCAGCGGTGCTTCGTCGTTGGGCTTGGTTGACACATGCGTGAGCGGGTGATTGTTCACGGTGTACTCTGCTTCAGCCAATATGGTTTTGAGGGTCTCCTCTCTTGGAGCCTGCTCGTTGAGGGTTGCGTGGAGGGCTCGTTTTACAGATCTCACGAGTCTTTCCCACGCTCCCCCCATATGAGGTGATGAGGGCGGAATGAATTTCCACTCAATTTTGCGAACTGTAAGTTCGGCGAGCATTCTGGGGTCCGCCAGGAGCTCGTCTACGGCCTGTTTCAGCTCTTTGTCCGCTCCCCTGAAGTTGGTAGCGTTGTCCGAGTATAACGTGTGTGGGCAGCCTCTGCGGGCGGCCATCCTTCTTATGGCCATTATGGCGGAGTCGCTTTCGAGGGACGACGCTAGCTCCAGGTGGATCGCGCGTGTGGTGAGGCAGGTGAACAGTGCCCCATAGCGCTTTTCTTTTCTTCGGCCGTTGGTGATCATCATCGGTCCGAAGAAGTCAAGCCCGCAGTGCGTGAACGGCGGCGTCCTGAAGGCCAGTCGGGCCTCAGGCAGTTGCCCCATCAGCGGGGGTTGGGGCCGGCTGCGCAGCATTTTACACAGCGGGCACCATCGTGTTATCTTCCTCACAGCCCCGCGGAGTCGCAGGATGAGGTAGCTGGCTCTCAGGTCGGCGATCGTCCTCTCGACTCCCGGGTGGCCACCCTTCCGGTGGCTGTGCGTGATCAGCAGCCGGGTGTATGGGCAGGTCCCGTCCATGATAGGCGGCGCGCTGCAGTCCTCTGCGAAGCTCTGTGCCGCTTGGATGCGCGTTCCCATCCGGATGACTCCCTCTTCGTCTAAGAAGGGTGCCGCTGCATGGAGGCGGCTGTGCGGCGGGATAGGCGCCTTTCGTCTCAGGAGCTCCAGCTCTTCTCCGAAAGCCGTCTCCTGGGACCGCTTCAGCAGCATGATTTCTGCGGCCCGTGTTTCTGAGGCGTGAAGTTCAAAGGTCCCCCCTGGGGACGGCAGGGACTCGTGGCGGCGGCATCGTGCGATGAATCGCAGCACCCATGCCGTCGCCCTGACGAGTCGGGTCCACGACGAGAAGCGCTGCACCTGGGGTAGGGCCTCCGTCCGTCTGATGTGGCCCACGAAGTGGCGGGGTTGTTTCCGCTCCAGCGTCTTCTCGTCCGGTTGTTGTAGTAACTTCTTCTCTGTCGGCCAGTCGGCTTCCCCTTTTCTCAGGAAGCCGGGGCCTCCGAACCATAGTCCCGACCTCGCAAGGTCGGGTGGGCCCTTGTCGCGGGTCCCTATGTCGGCTGGGTTGTCCTTGGTGGGGACCCATTTCCAGTCCCGTACGTCTGTGAGCTCGTCAATCTCGCCCAGCCTGTTTGCGACGAACGTGCTGTACCGCAGTGGGTCGGTTCGCAGCCAACACAGGACCGTGCTCGAGTCCGTCCAGAACACGGTTTGGGTGATGAGAGCTCGACTCTCTTTTTTTATGGTGGCGGCCATCCTTGCCGCTAGTAGCGCTGCCTGGAGTTCTAGTCTAGGCACTGACAGAGGCTTTAGGGGGGCCACCTTGCACTTCGCCATTGCGAAACTTGTGGTATCGGCCCCCACAAAGTATGCCACTGTGCAGCATGCCTGCTCTGACGCGTCGCAGAACACGTGCAGTGTCACGGGTTCTTTCTGCCCTTGCAGCGAGCATCTCGGTATTGTACAGCCGTTCGCTGCCAGCAGGTCGCGCCATTCCAACCACTTTTCGGCGTGGTCCGGTTGCAGCGGTTGGTCCCAACCTGTGTTTGTCCTCCAGATGGCTTGCAGCAATATCTTCGCCCGTATCGTGAGGCACGCAATGAAGCCTACTGGGTCGAAGATACTCATGGCGGCGCTCAACATGCCGCGCTTGGTGGGTCGCTCCGGGATGGCTGCACTTTCGGCTCCGTGCCGAAATATAAATAGGTCGCTCTTGGGATCCCATACGATCCCGAGGACCCGCTCCGTCATTACTTCTTCCCCTATGGTGACTGCTGTATTGGCCCGGTCGTCGGCCTTTACTTCTTCCAGGACATCTGGTTTGTTTGAAGCCCACCCGGTGAGCCGGAACCCGCCATTGCCGAGTACGAGGGTAACATCGCGTACCAGGCTTGCAGCTGTTTCTTCGCTGTCTGTGGCGTCTAGGTAGTCATCCATGTACATATTGTGCTCGATCGCCTCTGCTGCGGCGGGAAATTCTTTCGCGTGTGCTCGTGCGACTGTGTTTCGCACGAATTGCGCGCTGCTGGGTGAGCACTTCGCTCCAAACATCATGGACGCGAAGACAAACGTGTCGGGCTCCTGCCCGTCCTGCGTCCGCCATAGGAACCGCTGCGATTGCTGGTCGGCTTCCCGGATTCTTATCCGCAGGAACATCTCCCGTATGTCGGCCGCGATGGCTACTCGTCCCTCTCTGAAGCGGATCACGTTTCCGAGGAGGGATGAAAGCAGGTCAGGTCCCGTCAGTAGATGGTCGTTCAACGCCGTCCTCTGGAACTGGGCGGCGGCGTCGAACACGACCCTTATCTTGCCAGGCTTGTTGGGGTTTGTCACCGCGAAGTGGGGCAGGTACCATTTGCGCGAATGGTGGGCGTCTACCTCCTCGCGGCTTAGTTTGACGGCGTATCCCTTTTCAATGTAGTCCGCCATCTTGGCGCGATATGCGATCGCCAGTATCGGATCCTTCCGTAGTTTATTTTCCAGGGAGTGCAGCCGCTTCATGGCTGCTTGCCGGTTGCAGGGCAAAGAATCTCCGTCTTTCGCCCACAGTAAACCGGTCTCCCATCGTCCGGATGGTAGTTGTGTGGTTGAGCTGCTCATGAGCTCCGCCGCTCGCACATCTGCGGCGCGGCAACGTTCCAGGGTGGTTACACCTAGCGAGTCAACGGCGAAGCTCTTCTTTACCAGTTCCGCTAAGTCCCTTTCACCCTGGCCGTCTGGGGGTAATTCAAAGGCGGGGTGCACAGCCCCGCCGTAGGTGACGGCTCCTAGGGCCGTCTCGATGGTTAGCCGCCCGTCCTCTTGTAGGACTGGCGGGCCTGTAGATACCATTAGGGTGGCGTAATCAAGACCGATTAACATCTTCGGCTTGATGCCTGGCCCGTGTGTCTTGGTGCTCTTTCGGTTGCGGTGCGGCAGATCCATGACCCGCACCGTCTGTGCCTGGACACCAAATTCTCTGTTTCCTTTAACGAGGATTACGGATACACGCTGTGATTGTAGCGTGTCCGTGTTCCCACTGGCACCGATGAGTCTCAACTCCTCGCAGGCCCCGGTGGCGCCCACTGCACGGGCGACATCCTCCTCGAGGAGAGTTACCGATGAACCCTCGTCTAGTAGTGCGTGGATCTCCATTGACCCACGCGGGCCCTTCAAGGTTACTGGCACTACCTTGAAGGTCACTGGGACTTCCGTTCGCCTTGTCAATAAGACTTGCTCGTTCGGCGTACTGTCCACTCTCTCGCGGTGTAGTGACCGATGATGCCGCCCGTGGCACTCGTCGCACTTCGCCGCTTCACAGGTGGTCGTTTTGTGTCCCGGTTCTAGGCATCCGTAGCACACGAACTTGGCACGCACAATTGTCCACCTCTCCTCTACCGTTTTCCGGAGAAACTTCCGGCATTGTCCGAATGCGTGTCCACTCATGTCGCAGAACAGGCATTTTTTGTCCTGAGTGAGAAACACGTGCCTTTCTTGGGTACGCCTTTTCTCCACTCGGGCGGGTTCCGTGCTGATCCCGATGCAACCCGCATTCGGTATTGCACCGGTCAGTCTCGCTAGCCACAGTGCCAGATCCCTGGGGGTAGCTTTTCTCACGGTATCCGCTCGTGACATAATCCACATCATCCTCTCGACTCGTGGCAGCTTCTGAGTCATCTCGGACAGAAGCTTCGGGGAGGAGAGGTGGCTTCCATCGAGGCCCTCTACGGTCGATACGACGTTTCTTATCGCGACCGCGTAGTCCGTCAGGGCCTCCAGGGATGCGTTGTCGGCCAGTTTAGGGAGTTTTCTTATCCGCTCCAGTACTCTGTCCACGACGATCTCCGGGTGTCCAAAGGCGGCCTCTAACATCTTCACAATGTCCGGCACATTTCGGGGATCTACCAGCAAAGACGACACTGTGGCCTTGGCCCGTCCTGTGAGGGCTCGTTGCAGACGGAGAATGTTCTCCGCGTTTGTAAGGGAGCACATCTGTGTCGATTGATCAAATTGTGCCTTAAATATTCGCCATTCTAGCGGGTCGCCGGAGAATTGCGGTAGATCCCTAGCGCCGGTTTGCCTCGCCATGAACGTGTGCCACTCCGGCGGCTGTCTGTATTTTGTCACAGGCTCGCCGGTGGCACCCGGCGGCATGTATTCCGTGGGTAGCCCCTCTTGTACCCACGCGCTCACCGGGTCACGAAACTCGTAGCCCCCCAGTGGTATAGTACGTGCCGCTACGGGCTCGCCTGGCCCGGCGGCGTAGCGTACGTCGGCGTCCTCCCTTCGGCTGTGTGCGGGTGGCGCCTCATTGTCCCGATGCCGCTCATTGTAGCGGCCTTGTAAATGTGCGTTTGTCGCTCCGGCGTAGGCCGGCTCAGCGGCGTAGCGTGTGTTGGCGGGCTCCTTCATCCTGGAGTCCGTCTCTGCGACCGGGTGCCTCCGTGGCACCCCGTCTCTCACCCGGCCGCTGTCGTAGTGGCTCGGCGGAAATGTGTACGCCGCTCCGGTGTCCTCCGGATCAGCGGCGTAGCGTGTGTTGGCGGGCTCCTTCATCCTGGAGTCCGTCTCTGCGACCGGGTGCCTCCGTGGCACCCCGTCTCTCACCCGGCCGCTGTCGTAGTGGCTCGGCGGAAATGTGTACGCCGCTCCGGTGTCCTCCGGATCAGCGGCGTAGCGTGTGTTGGCGGCCTCCTTCGTCCTGGAGTCCGCCTCTGCGACCGGGTGCCTCCGTGGCACCCCGTCTCTCACCCGGCCGCTGTCGTAGTGGCTCGGCGGAAGTGTGTACGCCGCTCCGGTGTCCTCCGGATCAGCGGCGTAGCGTGCGGTGGCGGCCTCCCTTGCTCTGAAGGCTGCTTCCGTGTCGGCGACAGGGCGCTTCCATGCGGCCCCGTCTCTCACCCGGCCGCTGTCGTAGTGGCTCGGTGGATGGATGTACGCCGCTCCGGTGTCCTCCGGATCAGCGGCGTAGCGTGTGGTGTGGCGTGCGGCGGCGGCCTCCCTTGTGCTGAAGGCTGCTTCCGCGTTGGTGACAGGGCGCTTCCAAGCGGCCCCGTCTCTCGCCCGGCTGCTGTCGTAGTGGCTCGGCTGCTGGATGTACGCCGCTCCGGTATCCTCCGGATCAGCGGCGTAGCGTGCGGCGTGGCGTGCGGCGGCAGCCTCCCTCGTACTGAGGGCTGCGTCGGTCCTAGACGCGTCTGACGTCAGCGGCAGCGGCTTGTGAGCCGGTTCCGACGTCCCGTGCGATGTGAGGTCCCTCTCGATGGTGGGCGTGAGGGGGGTTGCCATGTCTCGTCTGGCGTCCTCTCTCGCGTTGGCGGCCTTCAGCGCGGCGATGATCTCGTTGAGGCTGCTCACCTGCCTCTCGTGATGCGCCTCGCGTTCCTCCATCTGTCGGCGAAATGTCGCCGATGAGATGGACCGCTCCGAGGGTGCGGATCCCTCGTCCGAGTCCTTTTGTTCCTCCAGAAGTCCTTGATGAGGCTCCTCCTGGCAGTCGTGTGAAGGCCCTGGCTGGGGCTCCTCCTGATGTGCTCGTACAGACCCCGGTTGGGGCTCCTGAAGCTCCTCTTCGTGCTCCGTGCCGGCGTCTCGACGCGTTCCCGAACGCGTCGACACAGGCGATCTGTTGACCGGCATGCTGTAGGTGTGTTGTAGACTGGAGACCACTGGCGACGATCCTTAGCTCCGAAGGACCAAATGTAACGTACGCGTTACCACGATGAAAGTTTCGCCGGTTCGTCACCCGCGTCTGCCGCAGTCAAGCTTCCCGGCGTAAGTGGGAAGCCGCCCTCCCAGACAGAGCCAAAGACAAAGTCGGAAGGTAGGAGCACAGCTGCGCCGACCGCAAGTCAACCTCAATAGCCCTGAAAAGGACTTTCCACCCGGTCCAAGTGGTGCAGAGAGGCGAAGGCAGTCAGCAGGCAGAGCGGAGCGAAGAGCGAAGTGCAGGAAGGCGAACAGGACGGAGAACGGAATAAAACACGTGTGAACTGTTCAGAGTTAGGAACTCAACTGATTTAATATCTCCCATTGACCGCCTTATAAAGCGGTGCGCGTCGGGCTCCGTGAGTCGGCCATCCCACCCGCGCCGGCTGCCTCGGAGTGGTGGGGGTAATCTTTCCCCGCCACTCGCTACATGCCGCCGGCCGCAGGTGGCGTAAATACGGGCGCTCAATGCCCGTACGGGCCATTTCGTCGGCAGCCGCGACGCGCGCAACATGACATTTACATAATATATTTTTGTACATTTTATTCATTTTAACCTAGCTATTTTTCCCCGGTAATACTGAGGCCAGGCTCGAAAGTGACCATTTTATCTTTATTGAGAGCCCAGCCATCAGTTCTATACATTTACCGGGGATCCTTTCTAATTATTGTATTATTTTAATTTATTCGATTTTACGCGTCCGGAACAAATGATTTTGATAAAAATGAACTGTTTTGAACGACATCACTAGTTCTAAAAAATCAATGCATTTTCATATAAGAGATATATCATCGTGATAGTAGAACAACGACGGATGTGCGTAAAATGTGACATAAAGTTTATTTTATATTTAGTTTTGAAAAGATTTTATAATGGCTTTATATTCCAGGTTTAAAAAAAGAAATATACATAAAACCAACCCAAGTATCAAAGGATATACTTTTGAACTTATCAAGTTATAACATAAAGTGTAAAAAAAAAATAGCTCTCATGTTAAGTTGAAGAAAATCACAAGCGTTATTGTTCTACGATCATGACGATATGAATTATTTTTCAGCAGTACAAACTTGTACCGTCAGGGAGCAAAGGGCTAAAATGCAGTTTCACCCAGAAATGTCAGCGAATGAACTCTATTGACGTATCAATATTATCTTTTTCAGATACTGCACAGAACTCTTTGACTACCTTTCCCTCTCTGCTATTATTGATGGTAAGATATTCTGCGTCCATGGAGGACTGAGTCCCTCCATCCAGACGTTGGACCAAATCAGGACCATAGATAGAAAGCAAGAGGTCCCTCACGATGGACCCATGTGTGACCTTTTGTGGAGTGATCCAGAAGGTAAGAACTTATTTTTCTTATTTTCTATCTGCCATATTTATATGAATTTGTTTGCTGTCATAAAGAAAGGACACTCACAAGTCAAATGAGGTTTTTTGGATTATTGAGCTGCATAGAAAAGAGTGCAAATAACACACAGTACAATAACTTAGAAAACCTAACTGTGTTATTTACAGCTGTCTAACTTGGAGAAGTTGATTTGATATTTCTGTGTCCGGACAGATGAAAAATACAGTTTCGTGTGTGAATTGGGACTTGTTAACTACTCTCAACTAAAAATTCTTAAAAAATAAATAGTGGTCGATTCCACAAAATATTGGTATTTAAGGTGGTTTTACATTGCATTATTTGATTTTTATTGGACTGGCGCCCGAGGCGTAGGACTGATCACCCTACCTTTCATTTAAGAAAAATGATTCAGATATGGTGCAATTATAGTGACTATGCAGTACTCCATACTCTACTTATTATGATAATATTACAGAAATTATGATAATATTGTACGACTCGCATACTAAATCTTGAGGTGTCCCATTATGAAAATTCTGTGGCTCTAAAAGGGCCAATGTTGTAAATTGCAATATTACAGGAGTGTAATTTTTGCCATTTTGTGGTGTTATAATAAACTGTTTGTAGCGCCTGATACTACGATCATAAAAAAAATAATTCCTTCCTTTATTTGTAATAAAATAAATCAATAGAAAAAAACACCTAACTTCGTCATTAACATCGACTCTACAAAATGTTGGCAAGACAAAAATGAAATCTGACTTTTCCCCCTTGAGAACCGAGCCACAGAATTGAAAGAACACTCTTGCATTTAAAAAATACTGAATTTAACGAAATATTTCCTAGATACTCTTGGCTGGGGCGTGTCTCCCCGTGGAGCAGGGTTCCTGTTTGGATCTGATGTGGTGTTGCAGTTCAACTCCGCTAATGATATCAACATGATCTGCCGAGCTCACCAGCTGGTCATGGAAGGGTACAAGTGGCACTTCGATGAGACTGTCCTGACTGTGTGGTCGGCTCCGAACTACTGCTACAGGTAAACGAATACTGCTTGCAAAATTTTATTTAGTTTATTGTACAATTATATCATCCTCATTGTAATATTCCGCAACATAGATAAATACATTTAATATCCATGTTACATATTGTACTCGGAATGTATTCATAATGATGTCAATCATAACTTTTTTAAATTATCTAATTTTTGTGGCAAGTGAAATATTTAATCCTAGCATGAAAAATGCTTAATGAGGAAGTTCAGTATGGGAAATTGGATAAAAAAAAATTCTTTGCGCATAAATTATAGCATCAAATTGTATGGTGCAAAATGTATGAAAAAAGTAATAAAAATGTTTTAATAAAATTCAACTACAGTAGAACGCCTTTTATCCGAACTTCGGTCATCCGGATTGCCAAATAACAATACTTTTATGTGTGCCCTACTTCAAGATTCTCCGGATCATTATCAGAATAAGCGTATGCAGGACCTCACTGCTTGTAAACGGGTTTCTTCATCAAAGCAATTAACTTTGCTGGACATGTTTAAGAATGTTGTTAATGTAATATTGTAAGTTGTTCATGTAACAAACGAGAATTCTGACATTGCCAGTTTTCTTTGTATGCTCACGATATTATATTAAGGTATATATTGTATATCCTCCAGTCCTCCTTACAGGTTTCCTTAGTGAGTAGGACCCTTAAATTAATTCAGTATATAAAGATATTTCATATAGTACCCGTAATAATAATTCCAATTCGCCGTATTATTTCAAAAGAAATAAAAAAGTGATCTTAGTAAATTTTGCGTATTCTTTCAAAGCATTGCCTTAGTTTAAAGGTTAATCCAACTATCCGGATGTATTCATATCTGGATAACATCTGGCACTCATCAATCCATATAATTTGAGTTTTGCTGTACTTAAAGCGACGTCGCTATTTCTTCTGAATCAACCGATGGTAGAGTGTTCCGATAGATTTCTGGTTTACTGGAAGCCAACACGCCAATCAGCAGAACTTACGTAACTATGAGATATTCAATACTAATCTTGAAGATCCCTACTTAGGCGAAAACACTCGTTGGTCAATAAATAAAAATAGGAAAAGCATACCAAAAAGTTTGAAAACACTTTATCAAAATTTTTAAGAAAATACGGGGTCAATCCAGAAAATAAGTTGTGTTTGACAGGTCAGAAAAAATTATTATTGTGAAAAAATCTTTTAAAAAAAACTAAAAAAATTGTAGGCACTTGTCATAGTGCGGCACAAGCTTTTGTATTGCCTCTTCGTAAAAAGGTGCCGCCCACTTAATTTTTTCATCGTGCACATTATCAAGACCTTCATTGAACTGTCTCACATATTTTACCATTGAATCACCCATCACATGTACACCTCACAGATCTGTTAATAAATGTCGACTGGATTAATGTTCTTCACACTAAAGAAACTAATTATGTTTAGACTTTAAGCGGCGAGATTAAAAATTTTATTTGGCATTTCAAACAAGCACCGCGAAGCGTTCACAACAGTCAGCTAATTCATAATGGCGTCAACTCTTTCCTAATAGGTCACAGCGCTGCAATGCCAAGAAATACGGTTACCTTACAAAGTATACATTTTGTAAAATAATAATAATCATTCCCACACGTATAAAAGAAATAGTATTGGTGAGGGCTGTGCAGTTGCAAGAATAGAAATATTAGTCGTCTTTCGCTAGTTCCATGTTTTACTTCCAAACAACATGATAGAATTAATAGATAAAATGTTTTGTTTCTTTTTAGGTGCGGGAACGTAGCGGCAATTCTGGAGCTGAACGAGCACTTACAGAAAGACTTCACCATATTCGAGGCCGCGCCGCAAGAATCCCGAGGCATTCCATCCAAAAAACCACAACCCGACTACTTTTTATAATATCCCGCTAAACGCGTCGCAACCACAAACAGATAGACAACTTTCCTTGTGTACCCACGGTTATTTCCTTCCTCCGAGGATCTCCAAGTGCCGTCACATCTTCATGTCTTTTTGTAATATTTCTTAATCTATATTTAAGGCTAGTTAATTTTCGTATAAGTTATCTTTTTCTATCAACGATTGAACAATTAATTGTGACCAATTTCAAATGACTATTGTTATTATCGTCCACCGCAAATTAATCCATATTTAATCAATCTAAATGCATCGTTTTGTTCGAATGATTTATAAAATGAACTTGAATTCAGTAGCGTTTTTAAAAATATGGTTGCTCGCATGTTTCTAAGTAAGTTACCAAAAATATGAGGTTACTTTATTTTAATTTTATTGTTTTATAAATATTTTTACATGAAACATTAAGTTTCCATTCACAATTGTGTCTATCGGGATGTTGTGTTTCGCTACGATTGAATGACTGTATTTTATAATTTGACAAAACAACATGATTTGAGTTGCCCGAAGAGATTTATTCTGACAAGTAATTTCAAACAATAAAAACATACTCAGATACATATTTTTTTTATTTCTACTCTTACTTTCCCTGCATAAATATTTATGATATAACTAAAGAAAATTGTATGTAAATTAAAAAACAATTTATGGACATTTCTTTTATCATTTTATTTAAACGACCCGCATATCCGATTTCATTTATATTTCACAACAATCAACAAATTAACACAAACAATATTTTGTGTGTGTCCAAATCTAGGTAGACAAGTACTGGGTTTAACTTATGTATTTTATCAATACATACATATCTACAATATATCTCAACAAAGATGGAATTTAAAAAAAGATTAAGATTTTTCTATCATAAATTATTGCAAACTCGAGATAAAATCTCCCCGCACTTTGTTGATATCTTAAAATCAATATCTTTATCTGCTCTTGTAGGTCCGATGTTGACGATGGTCACTTTTTTTCCTTCCTCCTTAGCTTGGAGCACTATGCGGTATCCAGAGAAAGTAGAGAGACTGGATCCTAACACCAGTAAAGCATCGGCGCTTGTCATTGCATTCCTGACATCTGCAACGCGCTGTCTCGGAACATTGTCACCGAAGAATATGATATCTGGCTTCAGATCGCCACCACATTTTTGACATGGAGGAATCCTAAAATTGTGGATTTGATCCTAAAAATAAAATAAAAAGTTTATATGAAGGTGTAGATAATTCATTGTACATATTTCTAATCTTCGTCTAATGCGAAAAACTATATTATCTGTAATAATGAAGCAGCATAAAAAATAAAATATTAATGTGATTTAAATTAAACATATTCATAATATTTTGAGACACTTTAATTTAACCCTCTTATCTTGTCGGCCTCGCGTTTGCCTACCACGCAAGAGGTCTTGAGTTCGATTCCCGAAATATTTATTTAAAAAGGTGTTTTTACACTAAAGTATTTCATAGTCCCTTGGACTGGCACCTGAAGCGTAAGACTGATCATCTTACCTTCATGTAACAAAAATGATCAAGATACACTGCGATCGGTGTACCGATGCAGTACCCTATGCACCATTAGGTGCGGAAAGGGAATGATGATAATTTCATCTTAAGAGACTACTATCTCAACAGGGGGGAAGGGAATAACTTCTTATCTCTACTGAAATGATGGAATTATTGGGAAATCTAGGTAATTACAGGACTTTTTAATACTAACTCTTTGCCGCATACCAAGCAATATGTTACAATATATGGTTTCTAAAGTTTTAGTTTTTTTTACAATGTAATAAATTATCAAATTTCGAAAAAAAAACTCAAATCACAAAGTCTTTTGTAAAACGGAACATTTTTATTGTTTATAAGTCCAATGTAACGGTAAGTTCAATGCACCCGGCTTGACTAGTTCTATAAAAATAGTGCTCCATTTATCAGTGAAAAATAAATATTTAAAGGTAAGTGATAACTATAAAAAAATGAAATACATATAGAAAGAAACCTTATTAAGCTATTTTTTGCAACCGCCATATTTGGCTTCGTATACATTTAACGTATTTTCTTTTTTTTTTCAGAAATGGATCGTTTTTGCTTCTACGGCACTTCTAAGCAAGCAAATCTTATCCCTGATGATGGTTCTTTGAGTGATGATGAGCTTGCTTCTGATTCTGATCTTGAATTCGAACCCACTTGCAATTTCAGAGCATTTGCGAATGTCAGGAAAAGTTGCATCCAAAAAACATGGTCGTCCGGCTATTGTTTTGGAATATGGAACGCCGACATCAAGCCAAGTTAATAGTCCATCAGGTCGAGATGACACTCCATCCAGCTTGCCTGATTCGCCAATAGCTACCAAAAATCAAGAAAAACTCCAGCACAACATCAAGAGCTGCCTTTGAAATCTATGCGCACAGAAAGTGTCGACCATTTTCCCAAATGGACGAAAAATCTACAACTATGCCAAAAATACTCAACCGCCCGTTCCTTTACCAAATGTGAGAAATATCAGGTTAACTTGTGCTTCAATGACAAACGAAATTGCTTTAATGATTTTCACTCATAATGATTGATTTGTCACCAAATCAACATAAAATTTGGTTATTGTATCTGTTCCGGACGCACGAGCAAATTTATAAAATGTAAATTATTATGCATCAAGTATTATGTAACAAAGTATAAGGCCTCGGTGTATGTAAGAAAGTCAAGTGCTGAATCCTCAATAAAGACGAGTAGTTTCACTTTCGGATTCGGCCTTGACTAACACAGAGGGCAAATATAGTTTAAGCTATAAAGTTAAACGTAAAATGTATTATATTGGATAGATTCATTGTGTATTCATTACTCATATTTGTATGTTGTTCGCCGCGCGGCATGCTGTTGACTAAACCCGCGCGCGGGCGGACGCCGCTATTTACGTGGCTGGCCGTCGGACAGAGTGAGTGGCGCAGGCCGGGTGAGTGGTCGCCCGTACCCCCACTCCCCGACGGCGGCTCGCGTACACGGTGGCGGCCGCGCGCTCAGGCGTCGGGCAGTGCGCCGCGAGGGCCTTATAATGGGTACACCGGAAAATAAATGTTAGTTCGCTCAAGACAGTTCTACCGCGTGTTACTCTCCGCCTCCTGCCTTCCGCTTCCCGCTGGACTTGTTCTTCGCTGCTGCCTTCCGCCGTGACTGCCCTGACTGCGCTCGCCTCTTTGCACCAACAGGACGCGTTGGAAAGCCCTTTTCAGGGCTACTGAGGTTGACTTAGCGGTCAGTGCTTTCTCGGTGCGCCGGGCTTAGGCCCCCCATTTATGCCGTGTGGGCCGATTGAACGGAACCAGGGAGACGAAGCCGCCACCCCCCCCTGTAACGGGTCGGTTACAGTATCTATTTACACGAATGCATACAAAGCCATATATGGTTACGTATACATTTATGTGAATGCGTACGAAGCCATTTATGTTTTTTTTTTTTCTAAAATAATGATTCATGATTTTTTTCACTTAGTATCATGTTTGTAATCAAACACGTTTACGTAAAAAAGTATTTTTATTCGTATATCTTTATTAATTCATGTGGTAGAGGGTTATATTTTGATAAATTGATAAACTTGAAAATAATAATTCTTTGCTATATCATTCAAAGGAATGGTCAATTGCATAAATAGAAGGATATTTCTATAAAAATTTAGTTGGAAGTATCAAATAATTTGGAAGCACACATGCTTTGACTACACTACTACTACTAGCTAGGCAACTTTAAAATCAGCATTTTTGAGTTCCCCACTAAAACCCCATATTTGAATCTTCATCCATGAATGCTTTAAATAGGCAAGTAGTGACTTATTACAATTATTTCACGATGATTTGAACGCATGACTTGTCAATTTGTAAAAAATGTGTTTTTAGTGGGTAACTCACAAATGCTAGTTTTGAAGTTACGTAGTTGCAGTAATTTCCCAGCAATATAAAACTTCTGAAAATTTTGGTCTTGTGGAAATCACAAACACCAGGCAGAATGGTGAATGTTACACCATGTGTAAGATGAAAAACCCAATAAACGAAGAAGATTACTATTTTTATGTCCATAACAAAAAGGAAGATGTGGAATAATTAAATATGTAATTTTTAATGATTAGTGTTAAAGTGAACGCGGTCAAAATGAAATTTCTTAGACAGATGTGTGGGAAATTAATGTATGACAACGTTACGAATGATGAAATCTTTTAAGTTTGTAAGTGAAAATTCTTGATGAAAGTTCATTGTAATTTATTATATAAATAAAACACGAGTGATACTTTAATCCACAAATTTGGAATATCCAGTGACCGGTTTCATCGCTTTCGCGACATCTTCGAGACTGGTATCTTTATTAAAAAGTTAAATGTATTTATACAGAACAGAGGTGAGGATACATAATTCAAAGTTATATGTAAGTAAATTAAATAAAGTTATTTTTATCTTAAGGATCATTATTGACAAATTTTCTATGGGTTAACTAATGAATGGATATAATGTTATTTTAATGAGTTTAAGTATACAATAAAATAAAATAACCGAACCAGAACCGAAGGGCATGTATGACGAGATGTATGAATGTGGAAGAAGCTAAAAATGTATGCCAGGATAGACGTGTGTAGCGATCCATTCTCTCTGCCTACCCCTACGAGGAAACGGCGTGATGGTAGTAGTAGTAACATTGAACAATCAGTACATTTTGGAGCATTTTTAGAAACCACTTTTATATGCTATTTAGAGTTTGTCCAAATTTTTGTAGACAAGACCACTTAAACCAGCCAATGACAGGTCATAAGCCCTGTAGATGCCTAGACTTCTATATTACTTTCTCTTCAATTTTCTTCATCTCCGTTGTAATATTTTAGCTTTTATATGCTTTCATTACATCACATCTCAATAATTTTTTATTATTTTTATATTCACCTCAGTAATTTCAACATCTCCGTCCGGCCTTATCGTGGAGCTAGTGACTTGTACCATTTCTGGGTTCAGCTTGTTGAGCGTAACTTGGAAATCATGTCTCGGGATAATATTGTCACAACCCAAACACATTACTCTGTAGGAAGTGCCGTGAAGTTCTATCACATTCACAGACCCCGCCTTCGAGTGCAGATGATCAACATTCTGGGTTATTATAGAAGACACTTTACCCGCCTGTAATGATCAAATACAAAATTATAATACATAAAATGCGGATCAGTGCTATATTTATTTATTTATATATACGCCCAGTGGGCATTTTTATGGACACATTTATACATAGAAAATTATTATAACAAAATTAGAAAGACTAAATGGTTTATAGTAGACTTTGTGGGAGTGGAAGCGGGAGAGAGGTGTTTATAATTGAATTTGATTCAGTGATCGTTTGAAAGAAGACAACTTGTTATCAAAGAAATCAAGACTGGTATGTTTGTTGGCAGACCTAAGAATTCTGGGCATAGGGGAATGAAAACCATAGTTAGTTCTATGGTTATCAGTATGAAAGAGTAAGTTTTGTCTGAGGTTTCTAGTTGGGATATTTAATTTTACTAAGCTCAGTAGTTCAGGTGCATCAAAGAGTGAGTTGAGAATTTTAAATAGGACTATAAGGTCGGATTTATTTCGACGGTCTTGAAGAAAAGATATATTCAAAGTAGTTTCTAACTCATTATACGTTTATAGGTCTCTGGATAAGCCCAAAATCCAGCCTATCTTTCTTGAAAATCAATGTTGAACTGATTCAATATTCTTGATGTGAACATCATAATATGGAGACCAGATAACAGATGAATACTCTATGAGCTTCTGACGTCACTGTGACCTGTGAAGATTTATTATTCCAAATATATTATTGGCTTTCATGGCATTTTAATTTCACCGGTGTCTGGGATTCATCATAACTGATGACATCATGAAATACTAGTAGGGGCCAACTCTCCCGGAAAAAGGCTAATATTTTTTTCGATCTCCCGGCTCCCGGAATGCGGCTAAAATCTCCCGTATGGGATTGCCGTATGATGATTACTATTTGTTAGTGAAATAAAGGTGGTAGATTTCAATTTTTTTAAAAAGAAAAACTTAGAAAAAAAAAATTGCTTTCATTCATCAATCCCAATTGAAAATGCCGCAGCTTCGGATGTTTTTGGAGAAGTAAATTAACTTTTGTCAAAAAGTCGATTCAGATTCTTCGCACAGTGTAAAAACGTACAGTTTAAAGAAAACAATCCTAGTTGTGACGTTTCTCGCTAATACCTAATTATTTTTTAAATTGCATTTTGTGTACGTATAAATTCTGTCATTTATTTTTTATAAACTCATATTTGATTTTAGTTGCTTTTTATTTTACCTCCTGGTTTTCTGGTCGATTGAGTTGGCAACCCTAGATACTAGTGACAGGCGGAACATTATTCTTTAAATAAAGGCATGACGGCAGTGACTTTATACAGAAAGCCCAACTTGTACTGTAGAATCAGTAAAAAATCTTTGTTTATTTTGCAGTCTCAAAACTATCCCCGTGTTAGATTCACGGTGAGATCACAATAATTAAATGTTATTTTCCTCAAGTCTAGGTATTCTGTGCTATCATTGAACTACTGTATTTGTGCTGTGATACAAGAAATTAAAGAAATTGCTACTCAAACTTGGTTCTATAAATATCTGCATCACTGGGAGTGCCTATATCATCGTTGCGCTGGCAATATTGGTTAAGTCACATTCTAAAAATGTTTAAGGAGATTTATGAAGCAATGTTCTCCTTTAATGACTGATTTTGTTGAAAGAAAATTATGTAAACTTAATGAGAAATTAAAAACTCTTTTAAAAAAATAACTCTTAGCAGCGACGATTTCAAGAAACTTTAATATTTTGACTGAATAGTATTAGCGTGAAAATAGAAGAGAGTGAGTAGTATGTGCTAACTGTTGCAATATAAAGAACTGAAGTTTTAAATTTTCATCAGAATAATATAAAATTTACCTGGGAACTGTACACCAAAGATAATTTTCTATTGAATCACAATTATGTTTACTTTTTTCCAAAGAAAATTGAAATTACGTTAAAGACAAACTCTTACAGCAATATTAATCAAAAATACTTTTTTTAATCAACAAAATGTCGCTGTAATTTATGCATTTACATGTATAATAATTATTTATATTTATGGCCTTTTATAAGATGATAAATTTCAATTTTAATTTAAAAAATAATTTTACTAAAAAACATACATTTAAGAAAAATTATTCATGTATAAAACACCTTATTCCCTAAAATATTATGTATTTTTTTCAAACAACTGCAATGAGGAACTTCAGCCTTACGGGAAATTGGATACAAAAAATGTTTTCTTGCACGCGGTAAAAATTAGAGCATTAAATTGTACAGTAAAATTTCTTAAAAATGTAGGAAAAAAAAATATTTTTTTTAAAAATAAAAACGTACTACTTTGAATGATGTCACTGGTTCATACGAAACATCCAATGATAGAGCTTTGAAGGATATCCGGTTTGGTCACCGTAAGCGAACCAATCTGAAGAACTGTCATAGAACAGCCTCTGACTTCACACGCGGAGTTATTTCAGAAATACAAAACTTAAAAAATCATAGCGCTGATAATACGATATATAAAAATATTTTAAAAATATATTTGGCTTAGTTAAATATTTTATTAACAAATAAAAAAAGAAAAAAAGACAGTGAACTTCCTCATTATTCTACTATAGTCCTAAGTTTTTTTTTATTTATTGCAAACAAAAAAAGATTTCTTGAAAAACCACTTACGAAATGTATTATTGATTAAGAATAAATGGTTGATTTGCTTACTTTTTCCAAATGAGTCAAAGAATGATGAACTATATTCGGTTGAAACTGTGAAAACCTCGGCCAGCCAACAAAATTCCTCGCCCAATATCTCTTCCTTGTATCGAGAGACTTGAGGAACTCGTTATACTGTACTGGCTTGTGGTTGCTGCGGGCATAGAGACCCACATCCTCTGATCTATAATCAGGAATACCTGGAAACTTAAAAGAATTGTCAACAATCAAGAAAGAGCACAAATTAATGCAAGAAAAAGGAGATACGACCCCTAAACAAATGCCAAAAATAATTCAATATATATTTTAAATATTTATTTATTTATTTATTATCATAAAATTAACAATTATACAAAGTTGCTTTGACTGTCTAACTAGGGTTAACCCCGTTCTAAGGCAGTCAAAATAAAAAAAAAACAGTAATCAATACATCAATACAATCAATCAAAATAAACTCGACTCTTAAATTAATAAACAGATCAGCTAAAATTGATAAGGAAACGGTACCTGAACTTTTTAAAAAGCAAGGGTGCCTGTCCGTAAATGCTATTCTATGGCTCAAATTTGTTACTAGATATCGATTTGATAGTAACTACCAGAAAAGGTATATACATACACATAATGCAAGGCTAGCACAACGTGAAGGCTTGTCAGTACAGTAGGTTTGTAAACAAGTATGGCCAAAGAACACTTCATCATACAATTACTAAAATTTTCAATTAGATTCCTAAGCAGATCTTAAAAGAAAATGTTGACAAAACTTTTAAGAGAAAAATAGTTAAATGGCTAATATGTAAAAAGGCTTTATATTGATTATTATTTTATGTTAACAGTCATCTATTAAAATTTTTGTAAATAATTTTTGTGTAAAAAGTACGTATGCTTTTAGTTCTTAATAATGCTTATATTACTTTTTAAATTTATATAATTTCTCTAACGTTTTTCTTTGTAAAGGAAAAATAAGAAACCTGCTGACAAGCCGGTTTCGCGGTTTAGTGGGTTTCATTATTTTTCCTTTTATATTTTTCTATGTTTTACCTTCTTAAATAAAAATAAATAAAGGTAGTAAACATCGTGAAAATATGGTAAAATACATACTAAAAAAAAAACGTAGTAAAAAAAATAGTTAAAAAAAATATATGTATGGCAAAAAACATAGTAAAATACGTAGTAAATACAAAAAACATAATGAAGAAAATTCGTAAAAAACAGATAAAAAAAATAATAGAGGATCTCCGAAATTCAATCAATAAAAAAATATAGAGTAAAGTAATTTAAAACATTTAAGTTTTGTAAGTGAAAACTCTTGATGGAAGTTCATTGTAATTTATTATAGAAATAAAAGACGAGTGATACTTAAATCCACAAATTTGGAATATCCAGTGACTGGTTTCATCGCTTTCGCGACATCTTCGAGCTTTGTTAAGAAATTCAATGTATTTATACAAAACAGAGGTAAGGATAGAGAATTCAAAATTATATTAGTTAGTATTAATAGTTCTGACATAAACTGCCGATGAACAATCAGCAGTGAACGTCCAGGAGGTTTAATCATTATCATCACCCTTATCCGCACCTCATGGTGCATAGAACACACTAATAGTACACCAAATGCAGCGTATTTTGATCATCTATTATATAAGATAATGTAATCAGTCTTACGCCTAGGTGCCAGACCAGGGACAGTGAAATAATGCAGTGAACCACCCTTAAAACTATTTCAGGTTGACCCTGCCAGGAATCGTACCTGGGACCCCAAACGCACCAACCACGCTACGAGGCGGACATATCTCCACTCAATTTCCTTTTTCGGGATTTTTACACGAGTAGCTGCCGAGTCAAGAACGCTTGTCCAGGGTCTTGGTTCTATTTCACACCCAGAACGGTATTCTTTATCCGTCTGAACACAGACACCTACATCTTTTTTAATCACCCTTACGTAGAGTTTCCCGGACACGGATAAAATATCATCACGCAAATATTGCCTTTAAAAAGGTGTAGAAGCTAAGATATTTCTTGAGAGCTGTCAAAATCCTAATATATGCGATATACAAATATTTAAGCATTTATTTTCATTCAAACTGCACAAATAGTTTTACCTGATTCTGTTGATATTCCAGCTCCGGTTATAACTGCAATTTTGTCGTATTCTGTCAAAAAATTCTGCAATGTCTTGCAATCTGCGTCCTCAACAGGGTTATATTTTGGAACGAATGAAATTGAATTGCATAACCTCTTACAACAGATTAGCATTTCCGTGCCTATTAAAGACCTAGCACGTTTATTTAACAGCATATTACAGATTTCAAATTAATAATGTTTTTACGCGGTAAATAATAATAGTATCAGGATTATTTTTGACTTTCACACTTGACAGCTGCCTTGACATTAAAAACGTCAGAATTTGACATAGACAATGCCCCAAATTATAATGACAATGCCTTCAAAATGCTGGCTATAAAGTAAAAATTCAATACAACAACGGTTTTAGTTTTACCTTTATCACCGTTCCCTTTCCGCCCCATTAGGCGTGTGAAGGGCCATTTTACATAGGGCACTGCATTGGTACACCAACCACAGCGTATCTTAATTATTTTTGTTACAAGAATGTAAAACGATCGTTTGGCCAGGGATTATGAAAGATTCCGTAATATAATATAAAAATATAGTTTTAAATAAACATTCAATATCACCCAGGTCGACAAAAGCCAAGACTTCTTACAGGGTAGACAAATGCGCTGACCATGACTACGAGGTGGAAAATGTTCCCTTTATACTTTTGTAAAATAAATATCTTTTATTATTTAATTTAAGGAGTTTTCTTGTTTTTCGGATATCAATAACAATTCTGAACAATATTCACTGTCATTTTTCAATTTTCGGATACTTTTACAAGTTTAAATTAGTATACTTCCATATGGTTTCGAATAATTTATTACAAAAAATAATGTGTTTAGAACGCCCTTTCATGCTTGGGTGCCTATTGAAATAACTCTTTGTTATACGGAGTGGTAAATAAATCAAACAATTCGTATTGTACTAAACCCATTTATTTAACGAATATACAAGTGTGGATAAATAAATGTTTATAAAATATATCATAATACTGAATAATTTGATTCGAGGGGAAGTAATAAGCATTACGTTACAATAGTTATTCTGCCTTCAAGTCCAGTGATGATTGGGGACTCCTTAGCTATGTATCTTTCCAAAATATCAACATCTACTGCCCAAACTTTCAAATTTACGCGATTTTGAGATAGCATCTGCAAAAATATAACAAAATCAGAAGTACCAAGATTGAATTTCACATAAGCGGCTGCTGTAAAACTAGGGTTTCCTAGGACAGCGGTGCCCTAGGAAACCCTAGTGGCCGTAGTGAACGTTGATGCGATGGACAGCCGTCGTAACGGTGACTAGAGAGTGCACAATAAGTTTTTCTGGGTTATTATGCCGTGTGTCGTTCGTACTCTCTACCGACGTTTCGGATCGCGTTACAGCGTCCATCATCAGGGTTGATGTTGACCCAGAAAACCCAGAAAAACTTATTGTGCATCTTAACGGCCGTGAAAATCTAAGAAGTTTAATGACTAGAGAGTGGTTTCCTAGGAAAACGGTATTGAAAACACTATGGCCGTTAAAGTACGTTCACCGCTGTCCTAGGAAACTCTAGCTTACGATATAACAAGATATGGGTTATAGAATTCTTGACCACATTTTAGCTGATTAATGGCCTGTGCTACTTATCAGTTCTTATCCGCACAAGGTGGTGCTCAGGGCACTAAATCTGTACACCAAATTCAACGTATATTGATTATCAGTTGCATTAATGTAATGTGATTTAGGTGATCAGTCTTGCGTTTTAGGTACCAGCCCAGGGACAATGAAATATTGCAGTATAAAACCACATTTTAAATCACCATTTTATTTCAACTTTCTCAAAACAATCCTTGGACTTCAAAAATGGTAGGCGAATGCGCAACCATTACACTAGGAGGCGGACTGATCCCCGCTCGATTTCCTTTTTCAAGGGATTTCCTGAGAGTAGCCATTGAGTCAAAAACAGCCGTCTAGGATTTTTATTATTATTATTGTTAGATAATTACAATAAATAAATAACCCAGCACGTCTCGCAGCTACAGAGCGCATGGACGATTGGGATTCTAGTTCCTCGTTTCCAATTGTGATATATTTCAATTATAACAGATAGGAGCTAGATTACAGCACGTCTTGCAGCTACAGAGCGCAAATATGGTATGTAATTTAGCCCCCCATTAACATTACGTTTTAATTTGACAAGAAGTTTAGTGTTTGAATTCTATTAAAATATTTTTTTTAAAAACTAATTTTATAAATATGAGTTATATTATAACAAGTCTTGCAGATGCTGAGCGCATGCATCGTTGAAATTATAGACCCCATTTACAAAATTTAAGTATGTTATGGTTGATAACATTTACACATTGAAGCAAGATTACCTATAAGGATTCTGGTTATATTTCACACACAAAATGGTATCCTTCACTCGCTCGGACACGGAGAGTCCTACTTATTGCTGCTTACTTTTTAATGATAGTATTACCTGAAAACCATCGCCACCATCTCCAAGGAAGTTAAGGGTTGCAAGTCGGTACATAGTTTCAGGATTCAAGTCTGAGTAGGAAGGTACAGTACACTTGGCACATCTTATTTTAGTTGACACTACTCTTTCACCAACTGGATTTGTCACATTGAAGACTACCTTTAGACCTAAATTAAAACATTCAACATTTTTACAAATTAGGTGCTTAAATTATTATGAAACATACATGGTAGGCATAGAATTAAGAATAGTCCAGAAACCGCATACGTGCATCAAACAGAAGGCGACTAAACCACTCTTAAAATAGTAGTTTTACGTTTTGACCCATTAGTTTCTTTGCAGACGTCGCTCAGTACGCAACCTCCGATTTGAATTCAACTATGCCGTATTGTGTCGTTTTAGAGTGTAGAAATACTGCTGGGATCCTAAAGAAACAGGACGGGATCACATTTCATGCGTAATTAGTAAATTGTAAGTAGCAAATTATTTTTCCATCTGTCAGGTTGTCGAAGAAAACAAAATGGACATTTCGTTAGTGTTGCCAGAGTAGTAAATTTGTTTACCCTACTTTGCTCATCTAATGTGCAAAGCGATTAAAGTGATTAAACAACGTCGTGGTGGACATTTGACCGACATTATC
Organism: Micrasema longulum; assembly: GCF_059751315.1. Classification (NCBI taxonomy): domain Eukaryota; kingdom Metazoa; phylum Arthropoda; class Insecta; order Trichoptera; family Brachycentridae; genus Micrasema; species Micrasema longulum. The sequence continues at coordinate 10,725 of NW_028278176.1, read as the reverse complement.
TTTAAAACATCAAATATTATTTAACATGATATAAAAATATCCGTTTTATGTAAATTAAAATTTGTTTTATATTTCAAGTACATAGTTCATTAATTCGATTACTCTTATTAAATGACCATTTACTTTTCCACTCTGTTGTGTCAATCAATGTTTCCGCGTGCAAAATTTTAAAGAAAATAACAGATTGCTCTTGTTTTACCTTACATTTGTGTTATGATTATATTTTTTTCCATCGTGCAACATTACGCGGTGACTTCACGAATGCGCGCGGTGAAAGTGGGGGGATTTTCGGACACAGTCCGATGTATTTAAATATGATTCTACGCTCCTTCTGGACTATTCTTAATTCTATGATGGTATGTATAGGTAACGCAGCCTATGTTAAGGCCATCACATTACTCACACAGATGTAAAACTTGTATATAGAGTGTTACTTTTCTGTATAAATTATATTTTATTCAATTATTCTTGTTTATTAATAAAAAAAAATAAACCATGTTTTATGTCAAATTTTTGGTATAGTGGTTAGCGCGTTTATTTGCCGTGCATGCAGTTAACGTGAAATATTTATTCAGTGATTTTCACATCGATGTTTCGTGTTGATGCGGAAATAATTTATAAGTTTTTCTATGAATAATATACTGCGTTTTTAATAACTTTTTTTTATGTGAAAAAAATATTATAAAACAGTGATTACTAAGACCCGGATGGTTTGTAGCAATGTGGTGTTTTCTAGTACGACGTCGTACTAAATGTATTACAAAAATGTATAATTATTACTATTTTCCATATAATTGAATCATCTTTGACCCTTTTTTAGCAAATGGGGAAGTTTCGTGGTTTTTTTTATTTGTTAATGGACTATCAGACAAAGTCTTTTTTTCTAATTTTTATGTATCGTATTAACAGCGCTATGATTTTTTAATGTTTCATAATTTTTAAATTAATCCGCGTGTGACGTCTCAAGTTCTATGTCTTCTTGCCCATACTGATCATTGTGGTTTCGGATGTGACAGGGTTTAAAGAACACCCCGTTTGCCAATTAGTTACTAACATTTGTGAAAATGTTTGACCACAAAGTTAATGTTTTAAACATAAATAATATACATTTTATACTTTTAATTACCAAAATATACTGTTCGATATTTTTTTATATATATCTTTTGGTTCTTTTATGTACGCCGAATATATTTTCAAAATAAATTATGTAAGTTCTCGCATTTTAATAAAAAAAATATCAATATTTTACACAAAAAGTGGCTAAGTGGCAAAGGAAATTTAAAAAAAACTTGGTTCCAAAAGTTTACAGTGAACAAGAAAAGCAATTTGTTAGTGAAAGTTCTGAAATTGAGGTACCTGAAACTTGCACCATGAATTGTCCCATGAACAAGCCTAAAGTGAGGGAATCTCCAGCAGCATGTTCAAGTGCTTCGATGACGTGTTTCCCTTTAATATTGAAGGTTTGAAGGGTGTTCGCAAACGGCTGAGCGATCACAAGATCTTCGTAGGTTATAGCTGGAACAGAAAGACCACCATTCTTTATGATTTTTTTGTCCTTTTATCCAAACATCACGTTATTGGTAGGCACAAATTACGTGGCAAATACCATGAGATAAATTAATAGGTGTGACTAATGGCGTAAGACCCGAAAGATGTAAAAACCCTTAAGTAATTAACTGGGGACTATTATTTTTTTTATTTTAGCCCAGAGAATGGTAAACATTTAATTTATTACGCGTTTGTTGGTTGGAGTTCCTACCCCACTTAGAGATCAACAGAGAAGACACGAGGTTGCTGTTTGATGTTTATTTATTACATGGCGAATAAATAATGAATTATGTCGCACGTGTGTTATGGCGATAAGAAGTTAAAGTAACTGCACTTGAACTACATGCTGGAACTGTGACTTTGTCGAGCGGGACTGAAGTGAACTAAACTTGTTGGGCTGACTGACTTGAACGGCTGACTAACTGGCGTTGCGTCCGATGGTTTCTTTATAGACGACGTTCCTTTGTAGTTAATTTCTTCATGGTAGGAACGATGTGAACGTACTGCAAAACATGCTCCCGGCTTAGCGTGCAATACTATAAGAGTTGCATTCTACGAATGTATTGGATTCGATAGAAAATGATGACATTGCATCGTCGGTCTACTTCAGGTGAACTAATTTAACACGTGTGTGTCATCGATTATGGACTATGGACTATTAGGACGAAGCATCCATCAAGGATTTAACACTATGTCTCATCCAAATCATTATCCCATCAAGCGGGTTACGGTGAGTTTATCTACTATTGTTCGAGGCTCACACCCAACAAACCGTTAGCAGTTCAGTGATAGGTATTAAGTACAAGATATCCAATCATATAAACAATAATTTATTTGTATCGTTATAAAAATTAAAGATTATACTCACGACCAGCTTCGATACTTGTTCTTATACCGCCTTGATTAATAATGCACACTGATGCATATGTCCAGAATCCTGGCTCCGCCTCATCCACGAGCTGAAACCATTAAAATTAGTAACATACAATAAAAATAAAATTCGTTGAATACAATGTTGGACTTAAACATTTTATATTTTCATGGCCGTTCAGATGCACAATTAATTTTTATAGGTTATTAAATGCACCTTCTCTAGCCACTTTCAAAAAACGCCTGAAACAATATTATATATCCCCAGAATCCTGAACTCCCTGAGTTTTTACTGCTTTTTTCTTTTTTTCCTTGGTTCCTCTTTCTCTCTCCTTCCAAACTCATTATCTGATGCCACATTGCTCACCATTTAATATGTATAGCATAATGTACTTTTTTAAATAGTTATGTTAGTATGTGCAAGCCTATTCTCCCAATTTAAAAACATCTGTTCTTTTTAACTAATAAGTTTTTATTTTATTTTAACATATGTATATATATTTATGCTTTTTTAGTACAAAATTTTGACCAATCTTTTTTTTTACCATTCTGGTTTTTGAAACACCACATTGAAACGGGGCTAAGTTTTCCTTTGAGCCGATAATTTTAGGGAGACCAAAATGTCGCCAAACTCGATCGGTAAAAGAGACGATCGATATCTACAAACATCCCGACGTATAAACAGAGATGGTGGGATGCGTTTAAAACCATCCTAGTACCTAGTTAAAAATAAATCACATCGAATCGTAGACTGTGAAGCGCCACGGATTTTAAATTGACAAGGTGTAAACAGCAACGCCTGCAACGCGGTACAAATCTTAAGTACTTAACCTTACACTATGTATTTACATAAATAACACCAACCCTGATGGTGGAAGTAAGTAAGTAGCGTGAAAAACACACAGCATAATAACCTAGAAAAACTTATTGTGCAGACTATTGCAACCTTGAAAGTGTATTTTAAAAGTACAATCTGCCTGTAGGTTAAACAGAAATTATGTTCATCTAATGATCTTGTCACTCACATAATCCACAAATGCATCAGCAAGAAAGTTTCCTATGTTGCATTCTCTGTAACATGTCTTCTTATCGAGCAAAACTTTAGAGAATCCTAATTCTCTGTGTCCCATGGCATCCACTATTTCTTTAAAGGGCTCCATTTCTTCCAATATTCCTTCATCTGAAATGCCAAATAGATATCAAAATTTTAAATAATGTTATAAGGAAAACTTTTTCAAACTGTCTTACAGCTATGTAGAGCTCAACTAAATATACCAATTCAAAACTCTTTTCAAACTTTGAATGAACTCTCACAAACCTTCTTTAATGGATGCATCCAGAAAAATTGGTTTTCCACTCCAACTTACAATATTTCCGTTTGAATCAAACTGGATCAACAAATCTCCCAAATACTTTGTGTAGGCCGATGCTTGCACTACCAAGACCTAAAATATATTAATGAATATTTCAGAACAAGTAAAGTGTATTTTATTACATTAATGTGATGTGATATATAGGAGTATGTTAGTGTATTTTTTTATGAACATCCTTGCTTTCGGAAGACAGGGTTTTTTTAAATTCAGATTATGTTTAATTTCTTGTTTAGTGAGAGGCTTTAGCCACTTTAATTGCCACTTACCTTATTACCAGAAGACTGGACAATTTTGATTGGATAATCACCCAAAGCAGTTTCATTACTAGGAGGTTTTTCTCCTACTGGATATAGAAGAGTGTGGGAGTGTCCACCAACAATTATGTCAATGTTTTTACCAGCACCAGCAGCTATTGCCCTAAAAACATATTTGAAATATTTTTTAGTCTTTTGTACATTGGCGGGCTTATTGCCAAATGGCAATTTCTTCCAACCAACCAATAAAATAAAAGTTTTATTTTTATAATTCAAGTTACAGAACATATTCAATAGAAGAAAAAAAAGATTAAAAAGTTTAAAATATATAAAAATAGAAATAAACGTATTTGTTTATAAATTACCTTAAATCAAAACTATTACTCAATGGGGAAAAGGAAAAAAGCGGAAAGAGGAAAAAGGAAAGGAGGAGAGATTATATGTCATCCTAAAGAAAATTATCGGCTCTACGAAATATTATGTTAGCTTTTACGTTCCACATATAATTTGATTACTACAAGCCTTCAAAATGGAAAGACAAGTAAACGAATGTAAGCATTTTCGACACCTTCTTCGGTTCGCGTTCGATCGGGGAATAAAGCTGCCAGAGCTGCTCGCGATATTTGCCCAGTGTACAATGAAGATACTGTCAATTTATTGACTTATTCGCTGTAAAAAAATAAAGTATACACATGTATGTTGGCCTCGTGGCGTAATAGTTGATATGCTTAGTTGATACTTGTAACCACAGATATATTAATTGTAACAATGGGTTTGTATTTAATTAAATTATGTTTTGTATATCTATCTAAAAAATCTAAAACAATTCATTGTGTAAATAATATATATATCACACTAAAATAAAATTGTAAAATGTCTTCCTCGGCACGAGTATTCCCTGTGAGGAATACATTGTAAATTTAATTATGTAATATATTTTTATTAAGTATCAAATAAATAAATAAATAATGGTCAACGCGTTTGCCTACCATGCAAAAGGTCTCGGGTTCGATTTCCGACATGGTTCATATGAAATGTTTATTTAAAAGGGTGTTTTACACTAACATAGTTTTTTTGGTCCCTTGACTGGTACCTAACGCGTAAGACTGATCATGTGATCATTTTACCTTTATTTGACAAAAAAACTATCAAAATACGCAGCGAGTGGTGTATGAATGTGTGAATGTGTATGAATGTGTATGAATGCAGTGCCCTATGCACCATAAGGTGACGAAAAGAAATGAATATGGTAATACATTATTGACTCGTCATAATAATAAAGGATAATAATTAATCAATATACTCGTATACATTCTTCTTTATTATTTTACAACAAAATACTCAATAATTCATTGCATCTTCATCGTACACTACGCTTATATCGCGAGCAGCTCTGGCAGCTTTATTCCCTGATCAAACGCGAACAGAAGGGGGTGTCGAAAATGCTCACTTTCGTCTTCTCGAAATTCCATTTTGAAGGCTTGTAATCAAATGAAATAATATATTTATGGTAAAAGCAAACTCAATATCTTGTAGGGTAGAAAATTTTCTTTCAAATGACGTATAACCTTTACCATTTTTTTATATTTTTGGTGCTCATTTTTAAATTTGGAAAAAACAGACACAGCTTATGTTAGCACTCAATATAATGTTTCAATTCAACCATCAGTTTTTAGTCATAAACAATGACAGTTAATTTACGTGCAGTAATAAACATATCAATGATATATCAGCAATTACATTAGTGATTAATAAACAAACCAACATGTCAACATCGACACCGCAATGCGATAGAACAATAATGATGTTCACTCCCTCTGCAGCCATCTTATTGGATATTCTGGTGACAGCTTCTATCTCATCAGTAAACCTCAGTTGTTCAGTGCTGGCTATGAGCTGAAAAATGCGCATATCAAGGTAATGTAAACATAAGGAAACTAAAGCTAGGGTTTCCTAGGACAGCAGTGCCCGTATCTTAACGGCCGTACTGAACGGTGATGCGGTTGACAGCCGTCGTAACGGTCACTAGAGACTGGTTTCCTAGGAAAACGGCGTTATCAACACCATTTAACACCCTTTTCATAAGAAACCATTCTCTAGTCACCGTTACGACGGCTGTCCACCGCATCACCGTTCACTACGGCCGTTAAAATACGGGCACCGCTGTCCTAGGAAACCCTAGCTTAACAAATATATCTGTTTAAGATCATTTCGGAATGAAGAATATAATGTAATTACGAAATTAATTCGGTCAACTGATCGATCGGCTGATCACTATTAAAATTTGGAATATCCAGGTTTAATATTAGAATTCAAATCATCTTTTTTCATCATCTCTTCAACAAACAAATCTGGGTACAAAATAATACATTCATTGAGTATGCTCATCATACGATAAAAACTTTAGCACGATAGATCTTTTTAACGAAACAAAATACTGTTTTAAAAAACATATCAAAATTGCGATGGAGACGTCACAAAAGTAAAATTTTTAGTCGCTATTTTTCATTTTATTCAATAGTTTTCTTTCTTTTATTATTTATTATATATATGTACGCGTATGTATTTACGTATGCGTATTTATGCATGCATCTATGTTTATGTGTGTCTATGTATATACAGGCAGAAGGGGGCTGCCAATTTTTTAACAAATGGCTCGCGGGGGGAGGTGGTTGGTAGGGAAGTTCGTGGGATAGGTGGTGGGGGAGGGGAGACGGAGGAGGTCCACCATTTTGTTCTAACAATCCAAAACACCAATACATAAAATTAAAAATAATTAAAATTTATGGTGGAAAATCGGTTGTGCATTTATTTAAAATATTAATTACTAACTTAAATTTTATTTATATGTGTAATCATTTGTGCCCAAAAACAGTGCCCAATTACGATAAAGGGAAGAAAAATGTGCACGTGTGCAGCAAGACGGATAATCGTTCAAAGAATCGCAAAAATGATGCGTTCAACATCTAAGAACACATCAGAAATATCATGTATTTTATTAACATAAACGGCAAATCTGCCTTTTACAAACATTTATAATACTAACATATTTGGCTTAATATTTTTTTCCTCTTTTTTTAAAAACATGAATTTTAAAAACAAGATTTATATTTAAAAAATAACCTAAAAATTATACAGCATATTTAGTACAAAGTTTAAATAATAAAACATTCTACAGTAATACAACAAGAAAATCATAAGTACTGTTTCAGACAGCTGGGAAAAGTGAACAAAAACTGTATATATTATGAAATGCATGAATAAATAAATATAATTACTATTCACCATCTTTGAAAAAGTTCAAAATGTTTGTTCTATAGGAACAATACCCTACACTAAATATATCAGATACGTGGGAATAACTATTGCCGAGTTTATGAAGTTTGTTTAATACGATATTACAAGTCCGTGAATTGTTGCTACAAAACGGTGGCACCTGTCTAGTCATTCTTCCAGGCACCCTGAAGTTATGAGAGATAATAATTCAGACCAACCCCATATTGAATTTACAATTTTTAATAAATTTAAAAGGTCTATAATTTCTTTTCTTCTATCGTTAAGTTTTAACAAATTCAATGTTTTTAGTAAAAAATCGTAATGTTCGTATTATCAAACATCGGCGTTTTAAAGCATTGCTAGGCGATTGCAGGCAATTGTTACACTATATAGACAAAAAACGGATAGGTCTCTTTTATTGCGCATCCCTAATAAATATCTTTCTCGAGAAATTTCAAAAGGCAACAAAATTTTATGAATACATTTAAACCATCCACTGAAATTGCATTTATGTACTGATTTGATCTGAGAATTTGATTTCTTTTAATTTAACAAGAGGCTCGCCGGCCCAAGTCAAAATTAACAAGGGGCTCGCGCGAGCCCCTCCGAGCCCCCTGCAGCCCACCAGTGGCGAATGGTGATTTTATTTACAGGTAAGCTTTAAAAAATATCATATATTGGTACCTACATAGGAAATACATAATAAAATGAAAGTAATATTTACTGTAAATTGATATTTTTCTGTGGTTCTGTGTGATACAACAACTCTCATTCATGAAATCAACTCAAACGATGTAACTTCGTGATATTTTATATTATATAGATATATTATCCATTACTTTAATGTATAATTCATTAAATATAAATCAAAAACACCACTTTGAATTCAGTCGATATTAGGTATTCAATTGAAATGTCAACTGGCCGAATTGTTCTAGAAATTAATAGTGCTAAAAACGGCCGCGTGGAGCGCTATATGTCCTGCAATATGACGCATGAAAGTAATTATGGTCTTATGTCAAAAGTACCATCTCAAAAAAAAATAGCCCTTAAGAAATAATGTTTGAAATACTGTTTTCCAAATCAAGAATCTTCAAATAATTTGTATAATACATTCTAAATATAGTACACTTATTTGTATGAAAAAATAGCTGGAATAATCGGCTAGTTTCTTGGCTTACCGCAGGAGCTGGGCGCGCTTTATTAAAATTTATATTTATATCAGGATAAAAATACAAACGGTGGAAATGATTTAAAATAAATGTTAATTATTTATTTGTTTTTCTGTAAATAAAGTTACAATAAAACATTATTATGGTTAGTCAAATATAATGGTAAGCTGCGCATAATCGCTTCTATACACGGTTCGCCCCTGCAGCCCACCCCTGTATACAGAGTGTTCTTGAAACCCTGTCTTGATATTATTTTATTTATTAATTGGTATGTAAACGCACTAACCAGTATACTGGTATACCTTGAGGCCGACTAATCTCCACTTCATTTCTTTTATCAATTTCACCAGCAAGTAGAAAATAGAAATTCGAAAATCGAAAATAGAAATTAAATTAATAAAACGAAAATAGAAAATAATATATTGGTATCTACCCACCGTAACTTTACCGGCCGGGTGAATCGGCACGGTATATGTGCAACGGACCTTCAACATACTGCTACCCATTCAAGTCATTGAAATTTTGAGAAAAAACTTGCGCTGTGCTAATAGAATCACGTTAAATAAGAAGATTTAAAAAATACTTGCATTAGTGGTTTTAGAATGACGCCAATGATACCAATTTTCCTTCCATTCCTCTCAATAACTAGACTATCTTGGTATAAGTTTTGTATGGTCGGTTCCAACGAGTCATCAATATTGCTGACCAGCATTGGCGCCTTCAAGCTCTTGAGATAGGGAACCACTCCGCTGATTCCATGGTCAAACTCGTGGTTTCCGAGCGTCTGGAAATAAAAATGTACTTTAGTATGTCAATTCCCCAGGGCCAATATTACAAAGAGAAGTTAATATTTATCTTTAATTTTACTCACAAAGTAAAATTAAGTTTTCTGTAAGAAAAATAGAATATGTATAATTGTTTTTCCTTAGCGAATTTTCATACAAATATGAAGCATTTTCGTACATAAATATCGATTTTACTTTAGACCGTCTTGATATGTTCCGATGAAAATAGCGTTTGTAATCGCAGCCCGAAATTCGATATATTATGCACATATAACACATATTGGAAATGAAATGAAATTTATTAATATTTAAAGCATTAACTTTGTCGTCAAACATTTTACTGGATGTTATTAATATTTGTATAAAACCACTTACCGACTTTTGTACGTCTATCGGTTTTAAAAGTACCCGTCTCTTCTTCAGGACACCAATTAAACTAACATGCAAAACCCACTATACACCTTCACCATAGGTGTCCCGACGAAGAGACGGGTACGTCTTGAAGCCGGTAGACATAAAAAAGTCAGTAAGTCTTTATATACAAATATTGAATAACATTAAGTGAAATTAGATTCGTATATACAAGTATACGTAACTTCTCTAAAATGTGCGCAAAAAAACTTGTTCATTGATATAAAAGCTTATTTATTTTTTACATTATCACGTTTGCAGTTTTCCAATATACAAAACTACTTATGTTGTTAATTTTTTTTTAAATGGTAAAATCCCGCTGAGGGCGTTTCAAATATGGTAAAAATAAAAATATTGGCGTCCAAATAACACGAATTTAAAAACCATCATTGTTAAATAGATAAATCATCATCATCTGTCTCCTGTCCGCACCCGATGGGGCCTAGGGCACTGCATTGGTACACCCTATGCAGCTTACATCGATCATTTGTCGCATGAAGGTTAATTGATCAGCCTTACGCTTCAGGAGACAGTCCAGGAACATAAAATATTGCCGTGTCGAACTACCTTTATAATAAATATATTTTATGTTGACTTTCCCAGGAATCGAACCGGGGACCTCCAGCATGGTAGGCGAACGCGCTAACCTCTATACTACGCCCTCTGCTTCTGGGCGGATTAATTATAAATAAAGATTAAGAAATAATAAAGTTAAATGAAAGAAGTGGAAAGAAGAAAATGTAGGAAGTAATACTGTTATTAATATCTTTAACGATACATTAATTAATGAGGAAGATCAGTGGTTTTGTATATTTTTTTTATTTGTCAATAGACTATTAAACTAAGTCAATTTTTTTTTTTTAATTTATTTTATACCGTATTATTAGCGCTACGATTTTTTCAAGTTTTGTATTTCTGAAATAACTTCGCGTGTAACGTCAGAGGTTCATTTCCGCTTATTCTCATTCAGTTCTTCCCATTGGTCCAGAAGCGACAAGCAGACCGGAAATCTTCCATAGCTCTTAGATCATAGGTA